>NW_022979477.1:0-35743 GCF_902652985.1 Pecten maximus
TAGACTGTAATCGGCCCTGAATCTGGTAGGTAAAAAAAATGTCAGAGGAAATTCAAATACTGCACTAAATTTTTGTCCTGAATGTGGTAAACTAGAAATTCAAAAACTGGACAACATCTGTCTCGAATCTAGGAAGTTAGAAATGTAAGAGGAATTTCAAAGACTTTACCGCATCTGTCCTGAATCTGGTAGGTAAAAAAATGACAGAGGAAATCCAAATTCTGCGCCACATCTGACCCTAATCTTGTAAGCTAAAAATGTTAGAGGAAATTCAGATACAGGCCTATATCTGTCCCAAATCTGGTAAGTACGAAAATGTCGGAAGAAATTCAAAAACTGGACCACATCTGTCTCGAATCTAGGAATTTAGAAATGTAAGAGGAATTTCACAGATTGGACTGCATCTGTCCTAAATCTAAAAAGTTAGAAGTGTCAGAGCAGCAAAATGGCACCTATTTTAGTGGCCATGGCGCCTTAAATTCAACATTGGGGACCAGTTATTGACCTATAAGGCACCATGCCAGGCCACTAAAAAAATTGTATAAATTTGCGATTTGGTTAATCTATGTTCACAACTGAAAAGGTTACAGAGATGTTATACTGATCTAAAGAACTAACTTTTCCAATTGGCGCCTAAATTTTATGACTTCATAGCCAAATAGGCCACCTGGTAAAAATACCAACTTTGAGTCCTGAAGAGAAATTTCAAAAACTGGACTGAATCTGTCACGAATCTATTCTATGGGAAGAAGAACAGACTGTTACAGTTATCTTATAAATTAGACATTTGTAAATATGATTTGTTCTTATGTAAAAGAGAGCATCCTGCAGAGCTAGAGACAAGTACCTCTGACCTCTTATACCCTGGCAGTACATGAGCTAGAGAAGATTTCTTTATATGCAAATGGCGAGTTTTTAACAAGGTAACAAATACATGAGTCACTGTGATGTGATCAGGACTGCAACAGTGATTTTTAAACGAACATTAATGTTCGGTTATTGCCATCAAGAACTGGACTGAGAAATATGACCATATTTGGTAGCCACATTCACCAATACGCCATCTACTGTCTGTTTCAATGAAATATGGCTGCCCCCATTGCCTTACGCTTCAAATAATTTACTTGCAAAATTATCTTCGTTTTATGTAGTAGTTTTACCGAAAATGTTGAAATGTATTCAGTAGATGTTTTCAAGATGCATACGATTTGAGAAATGCATAACGCTAGCGAAATGTGAAGACTAAATGAACCTGAACTTTGCGAATAACTCCAGGTCAATATATTTATGTAAACAAATATTGCGCAGGCGCATTCGTCTCCGGATGTTTAGAAAGTTTTGCTCTTCCGTGTTCATTCCAAAACGGCTGACATTATAGCATCGGTCTGCAAATATGTCCGCGATTTACTTAAATGTGTATTATATACATTCTAGAATGTTACATCATTATCAACTAGATGAGTATTTATATAATTTAGAGAAAGAAATATATCAATAACGGCATACGAGACGATACATTGTATCATACCAGTATAGGTTACTGTACAGTACATGTTTGCGAGAAAGGGTAGATACTAGGTGGCATTTGTGGTCAGGGTGACTGGTCATAGCGTTAACATTGTCATCGATTTCCATATTCCATTTTCCTTTGACGAAACGACCAATAAATCAAATGCAAATGATAATATCTTGTTGCCATGTGCACGGGATTGGTTGTTGTAGGCGATACTAAGAACGTATTTACTGTTGTAAGGGAGGTAACTGCAAGATTACGGAAATCAAACGTTAAACCAATTTGATTGGTCGATTCTTCCATGACTTTTGCAATGGGTTTACAATCGAAGTGACAGATAACTACGGCAATATTCAGATGATATCAACAATAACACTTTTAGATACGTGTGGTTGGCAGTTGTCATGTTTAAAATGAACAATTATATAGCTTGTTTTTATTTCGGCAAAGTCGAGAATATTTACTGAAACGGACCACAGGTGAAGCAGACTTGGAAATACCGAAACGAAGAAAAATTGGGCTTAATTATAATATAAATTGGCATTATTTTCAGAGAATTGACCCACATATATGTTTTTCAATGCCTAATTGTATCATATATAAAATATTAGAGGTTTACGAATTTTGAATTAATTTTTCATTTGCGAATCGCGGCCCGATTGTCGTTAGAGTTGAATTACCGAAATGGCCGATAGTGGACCCAAATCGATATTTTTACGAGAGAATGGACCCAATATAGGATCTATTAATCTTTGGTGTGTGTATAGAGACAATATGCTTTTTTTTTCTTTACCTGAAAGTATTTTGAAAGAATTTGCAAAATACCGAATTCACGATCAAATTTTCGATTGGGACGAACTACTGAGACGGTGTTAAGTTCATGTTAAGTCAATCTGATTGAAATCAGCTGTTACAGATGTACACATGGCTACGTTTACAATGCAATACGCCTATGTAATTTTTTTTCAAAGACGGAAAACGGAAATCCGGATTATCTAAAAACAAGTGCAAAAAGACTTGTGATATTCACTTAATTTGACATTCAGCCATTAATTATTATTTGTAGATCTAGTTTTATAACTTCTGAAATAGTGTGATCGATTCTCTATATAATATTGCTGTGGAACTTGTGTTATTTTTCAAACAAATTCATTTTGAAAATTTGTTAATTTAGAACGTTCATCAAGTCATGATCAAGACTTGAAATTCTCGCTACACCATACTTCAAACACAGTAATCAATGAATTGATAATTGAAAATTGAAGTCAAGCAAATGAGTTAATATTTACCTAAATAATTTTTCAATTATATATATACATAACATGTTCAGATGACTATTTGTGCCATGCTGTTACAAGATTTCAGTTACAATTCTGAAAGTCAAGCAAATGAGTTAATATTTACCTAAATAATTTTTCAATATACAACACATGTTCAGATGACTATTTGTGTCATGCTGTTACAAGATTTCAGTTATAATTCTAAAATTGAATTAGTATGTAAATATATGTTATACTGTCAATATCCACAAAGCGAGTGTTGTCTACTGTACTCAGTCATGCCGGTAGATAGCGGTACATATACGTACTGCTTACATCTCGTGCCTACTTGTGTGAACTATAAATCAATAACAAAAATGGTTCATATATTTCTATATATGACTTCACAAATTATGCGGTGTCTGAAGATCTGAATGAAGTGAATAAACGATGTATTAAATTATTTTTATGAAATATTCAAGTCATAGATTTTTTTTTTTAGAAATACTGATTTTAGGTACATTTTGGTAATTCAACTATAACGGCAATTAAAATACTTCTCGTTTTTTTTTAAAGCCGGAAAACCGAAATCCGGATTATCTAAAAACAAATGCAAAAAAACTTGTGATATTCACTTTATTTGATATTCAGCCGTTAATTGTTATTTGTAGTTTTATAACTTTTGATATATTGTGATTGATTCTCTATATAATATTGCTGTGGAACTTGTGTTATTTTTCAAACAAATTCATTTTAATAATTTGTTAATTTAAAATTTTCATCAAGTCATGATCAAGACTTGAAATTCTCACTACACCATACTTCAAACACGGAGTAATCAATGAATTGATAAACTGAAAATTTACCTTAAATAATTTTTCAATATACAACACGTGTTCAGATGACTATTTGTGCCATGCTGTTACAAGATTTCAGTTACAATTCTAAAATTGAATTAGTATGTAAAGATATGTTATCCTGTCAATATCCACAAAGCGAGTGTAGTTTACTGTACTCAAAGTCTTGCCAGTAGATAGCGGTACATATACTTACTGCTTACATCTAGTGCTTACTTGTGTGAACTATAAATAGTAACAAAATGGTTAATATATTTCTATATATGACTTCACAAATTATGTGGTGTCTGAAGATCTGAATGAAGTCAATAAACGATGTATTACATTATTTTTATGAAATATTCAAGTCATATATCATTCTCTTAAAAATATTGATTTCAAGTCCATTTTGGTAATTTTACTATGACGGCAATCAGGCCTAGAATGGCGAATAAACCCCTAATATTTTACATATGATTAATTTTGACATTGGAGAACATAAAATTGTGTCCATTCTCTAAGCACTGGTAGAATGTACAGAATAGAGCTTCATAGATATATTCTCAAAATTACTAATTACCCCGGTAAATATAACATTTTACATAAACCTCCCATGACTGATGGTGAACTTAAACTTGCAAATCTCCTGTGTCATTCCAATTTTGATATGTGTAAATATATACACGTACTGTTATATATATAGTTATAGATATGGAATGCTTCACAATTTGCATACAGTTATGGAATCTTTTAACACCCCCAAAAATGTTCTCACCACATAAAGGTGTGATTTGTGCAATTACATTGCTGAATTGTGTGGTTCAGTATGATTGGATGATCAACATTGGAAAAGGACAATAAATAGGGAATGTGTCGTCCAATCGAATGGACTGTAATCTTTGTGATCAAGTTTGAAGTTGAAAATGAATCTTGAAGTTTTCTTTTCCTGTTTGCTGAATTATTCGATGAAGATAGTCTTTATCTAGTTGTTATTCTTTATCACATTGTTTACAATACTGTAATTATAACAGAAGTTTATCTTCTCATATACAGATTTATTAACATCAAATGATTCCTGAACAAAAGGAGTCAGTTTTTTTTTTTTTTTGAAGTACCATAAATGCTTGAGTACATGTAGTTTCAATAAGATACATTCCTAATTCGGGCCTTGATTAGCAGCTCTGGTTTTGGTTTTCAGTAATTCTTTATGTGTGTTTCATCATATTTAGTTGAAATACAACTATGTATGCCAAACTAACGATGGAACTAGCCTAAATTTAGTGCATATTAGAAGTTGGCATCATGAAGGTCACAGAGTCCTGTCTGTATTATAACTGATGATGCCTTCCCGAAAGAAAGAAGACATATTTTATTTTCATCGATCCAAGATAGATCAACAAACTTCCAATTTCAATTAGGACCTTACAGAAACATGCATGTGTACAATCAAATCAGAACAGCTGCAAACATTTCCTAATTCCTAAACCGATATCAGTAAATCTATCAACTTAAAACTAAGAAGATTACTGATTTTGCATTAAACAATAATGTTCGTTTACAGTACCTCCAGTACTTTGATTAAAAATTGTAATACATTTGTGTTACAGTCAACAGATTAAGTTAAAGTGAGAATTCTCTAGCCGAGTGTTATATAGTAACTACGTACTAGATACCAGAGTTAAATATCCATTGTGTCAATGGGTCATAGTAAAATCATACATTGGCGCCGATGTAACAGAGCTCGTGATTGATTAGATATAAATGCTAGGGATTGAACCTGGGACCTCTTGCTTACTAGTCTTACACTCAACCAGTCGAAATATATCTCTCTGGTCGAGCAGTTTATTGGCGCTAGTGTTTACCAGGGTAACATGTATACATTGTACTTAACAAGAACGCATGAAATGAAAATTGAAAGCCTTTGTTTTTCTAATTTCAGCTCCACACAAATTTTATGTGGGATTCCGGTATGTAAACCCCCTGACAGAAGATGCCATAGATCAGATGGAAAGGTAATTTACCATCTTCTTTTTGTTTTGAAATCAAATCTCCATCATAGAGTTTTATAATACAATTTCTGTTTTTGTTTAAATGAAAGAGTTTTACAATTACTCACTCAGTATGAAAAAGTTTGAACGCTGCATAGATACTCCTTTGTGATAAATTGATTAAAACAAAGCGAAACTAATCCAAAAAATATATAAACTAGTCTACCTAAAAAACTGACACATGGTTGTGGAAATAAGTCCATTAAGTAATGTTTACATACTCAAGGTACATTCGTACGCGGTAAACAGGGTCACAATCTACTTAATCAAGTTATTGAGAAGTAAACTTGAGTTGCTTACACTTGGGTTATTGATTCAGAAATATTGGCAATTGTAAATATATCAAAATATAATATGAAGTAATATTTCATCAGACTTATTTAAAGTAATTAATTAAAACCATTCATTATACAGTGATGGCATAGAGAGAGGGATCGCTTTTACACAGTACCCACAATACAGCTGTTCTACAACAGGAAGTAGTATTAATGCATTCTACCGACACTATGCCTCTAGAGGAGTTCCAAGTAGCATCAGATGGAGTGCAATAGACAGATGGCCAACACACCCTGGATTAGTGCAGGTAAATGAAGATTCTGAAGAGGTTCTGAATAGTACCACACAAATTAATACTCTGTATAATAGGTGTTTTGAAGACACTTCCAGTATTGATGGCATTAATTAATCTAACAATGCAGGTAAAGTCAGTGTCTAATGAATTAAGTTTTGTAATGTTAAATGTCCTATCAACAGCTAAGGTCATTTAAGGACAGCCTGCCATGTATGGGTTTGGTTTGTATTGTTTATTAAGGACAGCCTCTCGTGTGTGGGAGCTGCATATGTGTGGTATGTGTGTGTATTTTGGTAGGCAGTAGTATGTTCATGTTTGTCACCTTGTAGGAGCGCTGATCTGATGCCTACTTTATAGTGCTACCTCACTGAAGCATACTGCTGGAGACGTCCAACAAGACACCTGACTTTGTCACATTTGTATTTGGTTTGGTTTAGTATTGTTTAATAAGGACGGCCTCCATGTGTGGGTTTGGTTTAGTATGGTTTAATAAGGACAGCCACTCGTGTGTGGGAGCTGCATATGTGTGGTATGTGTGTGTATTTTGGTAGGCAGTAGTATGTTCATGTTTGTCACCTTGTAGGAGCGCTGATCTGATGCCTACTTTATAGTGCTACCTCACTGAAGCATACTGCTGAAGAGGTCCAGCAAGACACCTGACTTTGTCACATTTTACTGACAACAGGCAATGTAATATCAAACAACTTCTCAATAGCATCACCTAGAGATTGTTAAGAGAAATGGAATGTGTGATGCATGCAGGATGGAAAAAAGAAATCATCTGAGTGCTATTCGGTGAACTTTTCCTTAGAGTTCCATAACACTGAAAATTTAATTCACCATCAAACACGAATTCTTTGCTCCCATTCTAGGCCTTTGCAGAGAGTATACAAAAACAACTGGACAGATTTCCTCAGGAAGATAAAGACAAAGTGGTCATCTTATTCTCAGCCCACTCTCTGCCTCTGAAGGTAAGTCAATGTCTTAGAATGATGTTTTGTCATCTTATTCTCCGCCAAATCTCTACCTCTGAAAAGTCAGTCTTAGAATGATATTTGATGAGTTTAAATTCATCTTGTTCTTTGCCTTCTCATTATTTGCATCTGAATGTTAGCCTTACATACAAAGACAAAATTTCATGGAGTTTTTACTATTAAACAAATTGAAACAGCATAGATAAAAAGTTATATGAAATATTAATTTAATCTTGCTTTTAACAAGCATTTTCATAGGCTTACAAAATGTATGTTACTCTAAGAAAAACAATGTTTTCGTTTGTAACAATGTATCTGATTGGCTGATACAGTAGTGTAATAATTTCTAAAATGGGGGGGGGGGGGGGGGGGGGGGGGGCATAAAGTGTTACCCACATTTATCCTGTCTCATTCCGGCTCGTCCTGATGCAAGGTAACTAGCGAATCTCAGGAACTGCTTATGTTTCAGGGTGTCAAGCTGCAGCAGGGGCATTTATTACAGACATTTTCTAGTTTTATATGATGGAGCTATTATACAAAAACGTGGGGTGTACTCTTGGCCTTGCAGTTTATTTACAGTACACTCTGGGTTTTTTCTGTTACATAAATTCAAGATTACCCCAATTAATACTGTATTCATGTATTGTGTTGCTCATATATATGTTTATATTATGACATCACATGTAAAGTTAAATTTGTTGTTGTTTTTTTAAAACAATTTGGGGATTTTTAATTTTTAGAATTTATTTTTCTTTTTTCAAATTTAAACTGATTGTGTGTTTAGGTAGTAAACAGAGGTGACCCTTACCCAGCCGAGGTAGCAGCTACCGTTAGTCGCGTGATGGAGTTTCTTGGATACTGTAATCCGTACAGACTTGTTTGGCAATCAAAAGTAAGTCACTGAACATTGTCTCCCCTGTACGAATCTAACCTCAGATTCAGTTCTCCAGTATTTGTCTTCGTTTCTTTTTATCCCATCACAAATAATCAGACCAGTGTAACATATACATTTTGATTCAGTCACATGACTTAGGGTTAATCCCTGGTCACGTGACTGAATCCCACACCAGATTGTAGCCTCTGACTGACCACAGTTAGGACTGAAGAAGGCCACCAGATAGTGGTCGAAAGCTACCCGTGAGTAGAATCTATTTGTTGAGTGACATATTGTAAAAGATTTCATTTATTATATATTTTCCTGTTACCATACCGACTATTTTGTTCCTACCCTCCATTGTTATATATATATTTTTTTATAATTTTGTTGGCCTAGATATCGATATGCACTGTTAAATCCCATATCATACTCAAACATGTATTTGTAACCCTGGTTAATACTAGCTATTTGTCTAGGGAGAACTTTTTTTAACTTGATTGGTGGAATGTAAGAATATTAAGTGAATTTAAGAGGTAGCTGGTTGAAATTAAGATAATTTTGATAATGACCTGTGTTAAATAACATAATCCTTACAACAATTGTTTAACTGATCTTTCAAAAAAAAAAAATTAATTTTGACACGTTTCCATCGGGGCCAACAAGTGTGATTAATATAAGTTGATATAAATTGTTTCGTTATTGTTGTAAAACAAGTAATGCTTACATTTTTTTTTATATCTTTTAATTTTGTAACATGTAATTGAACAATTATTTTTGTTCATTTTGCCTTTCCAATGCTTACCTGTTATTTTTTACCTGAATTGAACTCTGTGGATTTGAGTGAACCCGCTGCTCTGGTTATGATGGGTCTCTTGCCGTGGTTATAAATGATGGACCTCTGTTGACAGGTGGGCCCGTTGCCGTGGCTGAGTCCCCAGACTGATGAGGCTATAGAAGGGCTGGCCAAGCGTGGTCAGAAAAACATACTGCTGGTCCCGATAGCATTCACCAGTGACCACATAGAGACATTGTTTGAACTAGATCTGGAGTATGGTACAGAACTCAGTGCTAAGGTAAATACTAACTAGTCATTTTTCTAAACCTCAGAAAGCTGCTCAAAACTGTATTTGAGTCCTCGATTTAAATTCAATTAGTGTGAAGGGGGGCCGCAGTGGCCGAGTGGTTAATGTGTCCTGACTTTAATAATAGCCCTCCACCTCTGGGTTGCGAGTTTGAAACCTATGTTGGGCAGTTGCCTGGTACTGACTGTATAGGGATTGGATTTCACTTTTATGTTAACCATGCTTTTATGGAGCAGTTCCTCTAAGAATATATTCTATTGGGTGCGTTAGCGCCCCATTTAGAATATATTCTTAGAGGAATTGCTCCATAAAAGCATGGTTAACATAAAAGTGAAATCCAATCCCTATATTTACACTCACGGATGTTATTTCTATAAGTCTTTGTGATTACAATATTTTTTTATTTGTAAATAAAAAAAATCATATAAAAGTCGGACACAGTGGGAGGAGTCAATTAATAGTACGTTAAACAAAAACAAACGAACAAACTGTGAAGTAAAAAAAAAAAAAAGCATACAGACATGAGAAGAAATGAAACTTTAAATTGGTTCCATATGAGAAGGGAAAATGCTGTGTTATATTCAAAATTTATCATTGGATTCCAAGAATTTTTAAGCCAAATTTGGATTTCAAATTTGATACTTTACGATTTTAAATCAGAAATTCATATCAAGCATGTTTGTCTTAGGAAATTTTTACCGTAGCGTAATACGAAGAATAATGATGTCTATAAGCTTTAACTCCACGTTGAATTAAATGTTTGGTTTAGAGGTTTTATGATACAAGTAAGATGTACCAAGGAGTGGCATACTTGATTTCAACGGCAACTCCTGTATTATCTCCCTTTAGTTATTATAATATGTTTGTAATTTTCTTAACAATTTTGTTTTTTGATATATCTAAATATAACTAATAGATATATTTTTATCTTACTGAAAAAAAAATATTTGCATATGATTTGAAAAATACCAAATATTTGCATATGATTTGAAAAATACCAAAAACCATGCAATTGCCTCAATGATGATTATGAAGAATTAGTGACTTTTCTGGTAGTGGTAGTGCAGGCTTGTACCATTCATAAGCTTCTTAGCTTTGAAGTCTTCTTGAGCAAAGATTTCCTGTAGTAACCTGCTGTAACACTCTGATAATCTAAGTACTTTACAGTGGAACTACAGGCTTGTACTATTCATGCTTTACTGGAATGACCCGCAGTAGCACAGGCCCCATTTTCCTTTTGTTAGCTCACCTGGTCCGAAGGACCAAGGTGAGCTTATGCCATACCATGGCGTCCGTCCGTCCGTCAACAATCGACTTATTTGACTTCTTCTTCATAACCGCTAATCAGAATTTGAACAAATTTGGTCAGAAGCATCCCTATGGGTAGGGGACTCAAAATTGTACAAATGATGGGGCTGACCCCCTGGGGGCCTCTGGGTCGGGGCCAAAAGGGGTCATTTTGGCGCTATTGATATAAACGACTTCTTCTCTGAAACCAAGCAATGACTATCACTCATATTTGCCTGGTAGCATCACTATGGGGTGGGGATTCAAAATTGTACAAATGATGGGGCTGACCCCCCAGGGGCCTGACGGGCGGGGCCAAATGTGATCAATCTGGCTATATTGATATAAACGACTTCTTCTCTGAAACCAAGCAATGGCTATTGCTCATATTTGCCCGGTAGCATCATTATGGGGTGGGGATTCAAAATTGTACAAATGATGGGGCTGACCCCCCAGGGGCCTGAGGGGTGGGGCTGAATGTGGTCAATCTGGCTATATTGATATAAACGACTTCTTCTCTGAAACCGAGCAATGCCTGTCGCTCATATTTGCCTGGTAGCATCACTATGGAGTGGGGATTCAAAATTGTACAAATGATGGGACTGACCCCCCAGGGGCCTGAGGGGCGGGGCCAAATGTGCTCAATCTGGCTATATTCATATAATTGACTTCTTCTCTGGAACCAAACAATGGATATCTCTCATATTTTACTGGTAGCATCACCTTGGGGTAGGAATTTGAAATTGTACAAATGGTAGGGCTGACCCCCAAGGGGCCTGAGGGGCGGGGCCAAAATTGGTCAATTTGTTTTAAACAACTTCTTATCTGAAACTAAGCAATGGATATTACTCACATTTGTATGGTAGCATTGTTATGGGGTGGGGATTCAAAATTGTACAAATGTTGGGGTTGACCCGGGCCTCCAGGTGGCTGAGGGGTCGGGGCAAAAGGGGTCAATTTGGCTAAATTGATTTTAACAACTTATTCTCTGAAACTTAGCAATGGCTTGACTGGTAGCATCCTATTGGGGTAGGAATTCAAAATTGTATAAAGGAAGGAGCTGACCCCCCAGGGGGCAGTGGGCAGGGTCAAAAGGGGTCAATTAATCCAAACAAGATCTTCTCTGAAACTAAGCAATGGATATCACTCACATTTGTGTGGTAGCATCCCTATGGGGTCGTGCCAAAAGTCAATTTTATTTCATGGATTAATGTACTTTTTGGCATTTTTAGTATTAAAATAAAACCAATATACATGTACCCATATAAAATGCTTATGATATATATTGAAATAGCAATACCAGTGACAAATATACTTAAGCATCATTCTTGTTTCATTTCTCATGAAACCAGGTGAGTGATACAGGCCCTCTGGGCCTCTTGTTTTTAAAAGATTTAATTTCAAAGAACTTCTGCATATCTGGTTTGGATAGTAGGACATGGAGATGAAATTTGTAATTGAGTGGTTCCATTGTTTTGGTGGATTTTGAGGCTTTTAGAAATCTTGGAATAGATCTTCAGGCATAGTGGCAGATAGTAATGGGGAACCATCACCTGACACACAGGAATATCTAGAGTAAAAATAATAACATTAAGTTGTTTTTTACTTGATTCTTGTCATGAGACAAATTACAATCGCTAATAAAAACTGTATCCTTTGCAATAATTCTCACAATTGGAGTAAAAATCTGTGGAGTATAGTTTATCAAACAAAAGTGACATTTTCTTTCGGTTGTGTTATAATAGGATGCTGATGTCTGGTATCAGCCATACCCAACAATAAACCCATAATACTGAAAATGCTTACCGTCAAAACTTCGAGTTATTTGTGCACCCTAAAAATTACCTGGAGTTGGGTTGTCTGTCCATCTGTCTGACTGTAGACACAGTTAGTGGGGTTTACTGGAGTTGGGTTGTCTGTCTGTAGACACATCTTGTCAGACAACTCCTCCTAAACCGATTGGCCGATTCCATTGATACTACACAAATAGAGATGACCATGTGTAGATGTGCATGCAGCTGTTTAAATTCCGAAATTTTTTGTTGCCATTGTAACTGGTCACTATTCATAGGTTTTTCTTGTGCCGACAACTCCTGAACTTGTGAACCAATTTTCACAAAACTTCACAGGAATTTTAGGGAACATGTGCAGTTAGGGGAATGTTGGGGAACATGTTCAGATGTGCATGCAGCTGCTTAAATTCCAAATTTTTGTTGCCATAGTAACTGGTCACTAAAAACAGGTTTTTAGTGTCCAGACAACCTGTGGACTGTTTTCAACAAAACTTGTGACTAAATTATCTTTAATATGAACAACACATATTCCAGCAATTCTGAATTTCAGTAATAGGGGCATGCACAGGTTATCTTTGTTAGCCCCTAATAACAGTACCAGTTGTCCATTGACTCATGCGGGTGGCAGGGGTATTAGTCGGCCATCCTGATGACCGATCTAGTTGAAACCGTCGGATCCGAACCCCATAATTATATCCATATATAGCATCGCTGGGCATCAAGAGATAAACACAATCCTGATGTAAAAATAGGTCCCAGGATCTTTCCCAACCCTCAGTTCTTTAAGAAAGGGACCCGTAGGTATTTCCCCACCCCTAAGGACTTAGATTCTTCTTTTATATCTTTAAAACTTTTCAGATCCCAACCTCATAATCATATAAAGCATAGCTGGGCATCAAGAGATAAACACAATCCTGATATGAAAATAGGTCCAAAGACTTCGTTTCTGGGTTATATCAGTGAAGCAGTTGAGATCACCAATCATTTATAGCATTGTTAGACATTAACAGATTAAGCTATTAACAAATTGAAATGAACATTAATTTGATGTTTGGTCATTCAACCAGGTGAGCGATACAGGCCCTCTGGGCCTCTTGTTTAAGTTGAGATTATGATTGTTTGTGTTTGTTTCCACAGCATGGTATAACCATCAAGAGAGCCGACGCCATGAATGACAGCCCCACTTTTATACAGGTATGTTGTAGTGGATTTCACAGAGAAAGTTTTTATAAAATGTTCAATTATGTACATTTGCTGTTTCTTGGTTTTAAAGGTTAATATTTTTGTTTAATTTCAAAATTATTGAATACCTAAACTATTGAAATATGACATTTCCTTTTTCTAATACAATACATCTAAATGGACATTTGAAAATTATCTAAAGCTCTTTATTCGATTGAAACAATTTCTTGGTGTAAATGTCTGTACCATTATATTATATAATTTGTGCACATAACCATCCCACGGAGAGAGATATCCTTCATTGACATCTCTAGAGGATAGCAATCCTGAAATTGTACTGGAAACTCTGTCTCATTTCAGAACTCTGATGTTGTACCGGGAATTCTTTGTCATTTCAAAACTCCAATATTTTATTGGGAATTCTTTGTCATTTCAGAATCCCGATGTTGTACCTGGAATTCTGTGTCACTTCAGAACCCCGATATTTTATTGGGAATTCTGTGTCACTTCAGAACCCCGATATTTTATTAGGAATTCTTTGTCATTTCAGAACCCTGATATTTTATTGGGTATTATTTGTCACTTCAGAACCCCGATATTTTATTGGGAATTCTGTGTCACTTCAGAACCCCGCTATTTTATTAGGAATTCTTTGTCATTTCAGAACCCTGATATTTTATTGGGTATCATTTGTCACTTCAGAACCCCGATATTTTGTTAGGAACTCTTTGTCATTTCAGAACCCTGATATTTTATTGTGTATTATTTGTCAATTCAGAACCCTTATATTTGTACATGGAATTCTTTGTTGTTGCAGGCTTTAGCGGATGTGGTGAAAAGTCATCTCGCCTCTAACCGGTCGTGTAGTAAACAGATGCCCCTCCGATGTCCCATGTGTACCAACGCCACATGTGGAAAGGCAAAGGAGTTCTTCGTCAAACAGCAAGAGCTTCTCGACATGGGTGCTAGCAATACTGAAGGAGAACGTGTGACTGCATAATTTGCTGAAAAATATTTTGTGGCTATGATGATGTTTGGAGATTAGAAGTTATGTATATATTTATTTGTCTCTTCCCCAATGGTGCAAATAGTTTATATGATTTTGCAAAATTCTAATTTTATTTTTAGAATTTGAAAAAAGAAGAATTATGTATTGATACAGCTGTAAATCTGGACATAAGTACCTTTATGTTCTCTTAAGAGAATTCCTAAGAAGAGGATCTTAAAGAAAGAGTTTCTTGAAGAGTTCCAAAAACAAGTAAATAAACAAAGTTATCAGATACCCTGATTGTCAGGTTTTATTTTATTTGAAGGTTGAGTATCACAAATTGATTCTGTCAAGTACCAACATAAGTCTTATTAATCCAATATGCAAATCAATATCAGTTTACATATTTCAATTATTGATTGACAAACATTTGCGACGACGGGCTATGCCGTTTTCTACTACAGCTTGTGTATGAAGTACCTGGTACCCTGTCTTATTATAATTATGTAGTGGTGCTGGACATTGAACTAATATACGGATTATGTAGTGTTATAGCGAAACATGTTTGGGATAACTGATATGTTTTGAATAAATATTATGTAAAATCTGAATTTATGTGCATATTTTGTTATGATTAAGATACACGTATCTGGAAATATTTTCATTTTGCATGTATGATAAGCACGATGCTTGCGCCAACAAGCACAAACGACATGTCTGACTTCATAGAAACAATATTTCCAAACGTTATCATGATGTCAACCATGAAACGTGTCCATGGTCTGTATCGACCTACATCTATCTCTACTGTCAATTCCGTCAGTAAATGTATTGAAATCTTAAATAATTGCTGTCAATTCCGTCAGTAAATGTATTGACATCTTAAATAATATGGTTGATGGAAGAGTCTTGAAGAAACTTGTTCGACATGACAAAGGACAGAAACATACATAATACAGATGTCACTGATGGTGTGTGGCACTGCCGCTCCGTTGGAGTCATCAGCCGAGTCCGTCCTTCGTTGAATGTTTCAACCCCTAGCTCGGAACACTCTGGATGGGGGGTCCACAGTGGTGATCAGTCACTGTGCTCCAACGGTTGGCTCCCAGGTACTCTCCTCCCTCTTCCTCAAAACCCAACTGGAGGCACGTTCAGCTGCTTGGGTGAGCTTCTGTACTGCTCTCCTCCTTTCCAGGCCTGTCAGTCCAAGGGCGCTGAGCGTCCTCCACACTGACTGTTCAGGGAAGCCCCTGCACCCAACCTCCACAGGAAAGATCCATGTCTGCCATACCTGCTCCCAGCACTCAGCCAACAAGTCCTCATACTTGGCACGCTTCCTCTCGTTTGCCTGTACACATCTCTCTTCCCATGGCACAGTCGGATCTACTAGTAGTAGCTTCTTCTCTCCCCCAGACCACAGTACAACGTCTGTTCAAAGGGACGTCTGGATTATGTTCGGAAAAGATGATCTTCCATGTAGATCCACTTCCATGGTCCAGTCGTCTGCCATCTCTAGCAAGCCACTCTTCTTGTTGGTTCCCTGCACTAGCACACTCTGCCCCTCCTTAACAAATATGATGGTAACCATCTTCTTCTTTACTTTCCTCTGTGCTTTTCTCTCCCTTTCCAGGAATAGTGGCGTAGGAAGTCGTCAAAAAGTGGGGGGGGGGGGGGGGGGGGGGGGGGGGGGGGGGGGGGGGGCATTTTTGTTTTTAACCTTAAATTTTACGCACTAAACAAATCGTATGCTATCTCCGCAAAATTAACCAATAGTTATCATTTCAACATCCCATGCTAATTTATGTAGTACAAAATAAGTTATTTACGCAATTCAGGATATATTATTTATAGCAAAACATGAATCACCAGGCACAGATCCATGATTTTTGAAAGGGTGGGGGGAGGAGGTCCAGCAATTTAGTGATAATGCGTGAGCCGATTTTTTTTCCTTGTTTTTTTTTTTTTTTTGCGAGGGGTCGGAGGGACTGCCTGGTGGGGGGGGCTAAGCCCCCCCCCCCCCCTAAATGAATAAAGCATATTTGCAATCATTCGGGATCAGGCGTGGATTCAGGATTTTTCGAAAGGGGGCTCAAGTAATTAAGTGATAATTCGAGTGCCATAGGCGTGAGCCGATTTATTCCCTGTTTGCGAGGGGTCTGAGGCCCCCCCCTGTGGAAAATGAATATAGCAAATTTGCAATCTGCAATCGAAGGGGGGGGGGGGGGGGTGTCAGTAATTTAGTGATAATGCGAGCCGATTTTTTTTTCGATTTTTAAGGCTATAAAAAAAATTCCCTCCCCCGAAAAAAGGTAAAATTTACCTAGAATAGGTATTCACTTTAAAAACTTATTATTTTTCCTTAATAATTGACAGGTTTTTAACTTTTCAAATCTGATAGAATGTGTATCTAAAGCGACCCCTATATGCTGCTAATTTGTCGACAACAGATGCCAGTGCCGTTTCATGTTATACAAGGTTTCCTCATTCGTACCTGTCGGTAATTAGTATCACTCTATTCACGTTAAAACCGCGCGTTCTTGTTCATGTTGTGTTTCTGTCTTCTCATTATGAACTCAAACAACTTCACAAATTATCATCAACTTATCGAATCTATGTGATGAAGTTAAGCAAAATTTCGTATTAAGATATACATATTTACTTACCAGGCTAGTGCAGACGAAACGATACACAGATCTGAGGATTGATATACTAGTATAAAAATCGGAATGTTCCGGATGTACCAGATACAGTTTTTATCGGTGCATTCATGAAAACATTTTCGGTTCGAAAAATTTACGGATTTTTATCGAAATGATTATGAAAAAAAAAGTGTTTCTCCCCTTTTTTTAGATTTTGGATGGCAAAAAGTTGTGGGGGAGGGGGGGGGGGGGGGGGGGGGCAAAACGCAGTCTTGTCAATTTTACGTGACGTGTTGAAGCTGAAAGACGTAAAAATATATGTCGTTGAAAGAAAGGAAAGCTTTAATGGGAAACCTGGGGTTATCTTGGTGACCTTACAAACAAGAGCAAAAAGACAAAGTTCTCTCACGCAAAAAACGTCTACGGTCAACTGACTTGTACAAGTACGTATACATTGAACAAGATACAGACAATGAATACCGAAAACAACAATCAAATCTGAGAGTTATTGCCAGTCATCTCGGAAACGCTTATAAAGTCATCAACGGTCGGATAGTGAAGGATAGAGAAAATCGTTCATATGAACGTAGAGGAAACAGCAATCACACGGGAGGTACACGTGCGGCAACGTCATATCACGGACAGGTGAGCACTTCTCGTGATTACTCTTCACAACATGACCGTGGCCGAAACTGGGCGACGGCTAAATCACGTGATCACAGACGGATATTCTCCGGGGAACGGACACAGAGGTCATCTAATCACTGGAATGACTCTTCCAGGAGAGAACACCGTGAATATTTTAACGGTACCAACGAACGTTATGGAACCGGTAAATGCGCTAACAACCATCAGTCGGATACAAACCGCTCAAAAAACACATAGGACGGCGTTCGGCTTGGTATGTGGAACGTAGGAGGATGGTCCCGACCCACCAGTATCAGTAGTAACCCAAATTCAATTTTCAGGGAAAGTGTTTTAACGGCGTATGATTTCGATATCTTATGTTGTGTCGAAACATTTTGGAAAGGGAAGGACTGCGCAAGTGTTGATGGCTATAAATGTATTCACCAAAACCGGATTAATTTAAACAGCAAAGCTAGGAGAGGAAGTGGAGGCGTCTGTGTATTTATCAAAAATGGCCTTAACAAGAATTATACACATGACATATTAGACATATCTACGGAGGGTATATTATGGAGCAAATTCTTCTCACGTGATCAAGTATTTTTAGTTTGTGTATATATGTTATTTACCGCCTAAGGAGTCGACGAGATCAGTGGATTCCACTATATTCTTTTCAAAATTATTGGATCAAGTGTATCTTTATCAAAATATTGGTGATATGTATATAGTGGGCGATTTTAATGCACGATGTGGTAATTTATCTGATTTCGTGGAAGGTGTGGATAATGTTGAGAATAGAGAAGTTATCGACACTGTGATAAACGACCATGGGTACCATCTCGTAGATTTCCTGGCCGATTCAAATTTCATCATGGTCAACGAGAGAAAAGGGATACAGAACTTCACTTGTATATCTACGAGAGGGAGGTCTGTCGTCGATTATCTTCTGGTTCCTCATGAGAACTTAGGTTTTGTGTCAAATTTCAATATTTATCCCATGACGGAAATATGTAACACTATTAGCATAGACGAAGAAAATACTTCAGACCATTCGTTATTGTCATTTACCATCAAAGCCAGCACTCCGCGGTGCAGGTTCTCCGTGGAAACCGGAACCGGAAACGACAACACAAAATATAGATACAACACTAGGAATATACCGGAAGACTTCATGTCGGACCACGAGGCTATGCTATCAGTTCTATCTGCCATAGACACTATTGAAGAGGCCATTGAACAAAATAGTGATATGAATAAAGCATATAGAAGTTTTATAGACCTTATACATAGTGAAATGGAAAACAAACTTCTCAAAGTTCAAATAAACCTCCAACGGAACAAAAGACCTATATTTTCCAAAAAGAGACCATATTGGAACACCGAATTAAACAGATTATGGGAGATAAGACGTGATAGCGGACGTAAATGGCTCGAAAATCGGACGAGATCAAAACGTTTAGGGGAACAACTTCGTGCAATATATATTAAAGACCGAAAAAGTTTTGACCAGGCACTAAGGCGGGAAAAACGCCGCTTTCAAATAGCGAAACAGCAGGAACTATTAGAGCTTAGCAAAACTGCGCCCAGAGATTTCTGGAAGAAAATAGGACAATTGGGTATCTCTAATGATCGCCAAAAATCGATACCAGATAAAGTGATAGACAAGGATGGTAACATAACTACTGACGACGAGCAAGTCTTAAGAGTATGGCACGATGTTTACAAAGAGTTATACAACGTGCCGTCTGACTTCGATGCAAGTTTTTCAACAGATCATCTCAGACATTCACTGGGCCCTGTGCTAGATACAGACATTACCATTTTAAACAACTCCATAGCTATAAAGGAAGTAGAGGACGCCGTGTATCGAGCTAAACTGAACAAAGCCGCAGGTACAGATGATATCCAAAGTGCAGTGCTGAGGAATCCAGCCTGTATAGACATACACAGGATTAAATGTAACTCATTCCGATCGGGCATAGTTCCGGATATGTGGGGTGAAAGTATTGTAACCCCTATATTAAAGGCGAGAAAAGACCCATTGGACCCACACAGCTATAGAGGGATATCACTTATATCCATACCGTGCAAAATTTATGCAGACATACTTAATCAGCGCTTATATAGCTGGTTGGAAGTTAAAAATATCCTAGTCGATGAACAAAACGGATTCAGGAAAAATCGCAGTTGTCTTGACCACCAATATGCTCTTTATACCATTCTAAATAATCGTAAAATACGGAAACAATCCACGTTCGTCTGCTTTGTGGACATGAAAAAAGCATTTGACAGCGTTAATAGAGATCTTTTATGGTTAAAGTTGAAGCATCTCGGAATAGACGGGTTATTTTTACAATCACTTTACGTACAAACCACAAGTAGGGTTCGGGTAAATGGAAAGTTAACTGACCCATTCGGGGTCTCGACTGGATTAAAACAAGGCTGTAAAGCCTCACCAACACTTTTCTCTATCTACGTAAACGACTTGGCGAAAGATATAAACGCTATGAACTGTGGTGTTCAAGTAGAAGACACAATGATATCCATCCTTCTGTATGCGGATGATATAGCTATCATATCGCCGGATGAAAACTCTATGCAAAATATGCTTGATAAACTAGCAAAATGGTGTGAAAATGGAAACTGTATATAAACAAGGACAAAACTAACGTTGTTCATTTCCGTAACCCTTCTTTGACTTTAACACAATCTAAATTTTCGTGTGGCGACTGATATCGACATTTGTTCTAAGTATAAATACTTAGGATTGTGGTTTCATGAACATATCGATCTACATCTCGCTGTACGAGAGTTGTGCAAGTCTGCGAGTAGGGCCCTTTATGCCCTTTACTCAAAGTTCGCCCATGCGGGAGGTATGACTTATTCGGTTTATACCAAGCTGTACATGTCTTTAGTGGAGCCTATAACTTACTTCGCGAGTGGACTCTGGGGTATAAACTCCTACAGAGAAGTAACATTACTACAAAATAAGGCCTGTCGATATTTTCTTGGAGCATCGAAGTTTTCCAGTAACTTTGCCACAAGGGGCGACATGGGTTGGACGTCAACTACCACGGAACAGACTATAAACGTTTTAAGATTGTATTTAAGAATACAAAATACGAAAAGTGATAGGATATTGAGTAAAATTCATAAATGGTCTAAGTCTCTCCGTAATTCTTGGGATTCGCGGGTTCACAATCTAATAGTAAAGTCTAATTTAGTGGATATTATTTCAGCACAAAAATCATTAAACTGGAAATTGAGAAATATCAAAGAAAAATTACAAAATATTGATGCTGACAGTTGGCCAAATTTTTTGTGGAATGATGATGGAAATGTTAATGGTAATAAATTACATCTATATAGAACCTATAAGTATGTGCCTACAACAAGTGATTATGTGAAATTTGTCAAATTTAGAGAGAGAAGAGGTATGCTGTGCAACTTCAGATGTGGGTCACTTTCCCTAGAAATTGAAAAGGGACGGCATGCCAAGCCGATTTTACCCATAAAACAAAGAATCTGTAAATATTGTTTATCAAATGAGGTTGAAGACGAAGTTCATTTTTTAATACGATGTAATTTTTATGATGATTTACGCTAGCCTCTTTTAGTTGATGCTAACAAATATGTTGATTTTAGTAGTATGGACAGTTTTAATCAGTTTAAATATCTTGTAGATAAATCTCCCCCAAATCTTCTCGCCAATCAACTTTATGCTATGTGGAGAAGAAGAAGCAACTTTTCGTAGCTTTTTATTCTTGTAACATAACGTGGCTACGTACTGTACCATTTTTAATAGCTTGGGATAACATTACCTTATTAACTTTTAGCATGCAATAGCTTAGACTATTATTTTGTTTTATAGTGTCTAAATAAGTCATAAATGGCTGGACATATCTTACGTTGAAAGAGAAATATTTTATGATGTATTTTATATGTTGTAAGTTGTTTGACACTCTAATAAATAATTGAACTTGAACTTTGAACTAACGAGGTGAATGGTAATTGTAGCTTGGACGTTCTGCTATACAATCCTATGCTAGAGAAAGATGGTGGTACTCCAAGCCAACGCCGTAAATGCCTGTTGATTGTTCTCTCCAAGCCTTCTACTGTTGTTACCCCTATCTCATACAACATCAGTGGCCAGGTCAGGCTGGGAAGCAGGCCATGCAGGAATATCCAGGCCTTGTACTTGCCAGGAAGTCCCGTCTTATCAATATTCCTCATCCCCTCTGATGTTTGCTGCTCTATCCGCTTAATACTGCTAGTGTTGCGAAGGCTTTCATCGTACCAAATCCCCAGGCATTATCGTCTCTCCTTGGACTTTCAGCTGGAACTGCTGTGTAATTTTCCCCTTCGTGATGATGAGGCACCTCGACTTCTGTGGTTTGAAGCGCATCCTCGCCCATGACGCTGTTTCCTCTAATGCAGTCAGTACCCACCGCGCTTGAACATGGGTTCCTGTCATAATGGTTAAGTCATCCATACACCCTCTTGGTGCTTGTCTGATGTTAGTGTCAGTCTTTGGACCCCTAGTTTCTCTTTCCCCAGCCTTTATCAGCATGTTCATCCCCATCAGGAAAAGGATTACTGATATAGTGCAGCCAGTCACTATTCCCTTCTCTAGCCTCTGCCACGAAGTCGTAAAGTCACCTACAGAGAATCTAAGTTGGTAAGATTATACGAAGTGAAAAAGAAAAAGTTGAGAAATTTATACTTTAATCATACACACTGTTCTCGGTCACTTAAGCACCACTCTGTAAGAGCGTTCATTGCATTTTCATGCTTAAATGCGTCTCTATGTGTTCTCAAAATTAATCAAATATGCCATGTTTTCTATCAATTAAATCATTTTAAATTCCACTTCTGTTGACAAAGTTATAACTGACGAATAAATGATGAAAATCGAGTGTGATGTCACATGAGAAAGACAAATTAAAAGTGCATAAAGTATGTTAGAAAATGAACTAGTTTTCATGAAATAAGCTTGTTTATCATTAAATTTTCATGTGAAGATAATGCACTAAATGATTTCCAAATTCGACTCGATCACGAACGCTAAGTCCTTTTCTGAAAACTAAACCTTACCGGAAAATATCCCTTGGTGAAACCTTGATGTTGCACCTGAATGTATGCATGAAATGATATGTAGTACAATCAGACTGCGTTATCAGGGGCTCTGACAGCTGCTAAAGTCAGACCTGCAGTATAATTTTGTTGAACTTATTTCATGACCCCACCAACTTCGAGATAACGAGGGCCTGTGCGTGTATATGGACATAAAACGATTTTATAGGCAACCAAATTGCTTCAACAAGCTAATAACAGATAAATATATACATGTTCCTGGCTTATTGGATGATAACTGGTCCGTGCTTTAAGGACTTGCACAACTAAATAATTTACCATATGTTACTACATACTAGTGACCCATCCCTTCATTCGCTCTTTTGAAGTTCAAATGACCTGAAATTTATAATTATAATTTAAAGTTTGAAGTTTCTTCTATCGTATTAATGTTGTTATTGTACAGTAACCCTGATATTAACAGTACACTGGGGAACTCCTACCTGGGGAATTCCCGCCTTTTTACACCTGGAATCCTTCGTCATTCTGTAAAACGAAGACTACGTGACTGGTATTCAGGTATAAACACAGCACGCTATATACACGTAGCATGACAACATGTTTGTACATGCCCATATATAATGGGTAGTTAGAGGACGAAGTCATGTGATAGTCTGTCCCGGGATTCTCGTGTTGACTTCGAATTCCTGTACATACCACGCCAGGAACTAATCCACTGCCGCAAAGAATGCCAAATAATTTTGGTACGTATGTTTGGTATGTATGTATGTTAACTATCTTTACTATTGGTGTACTTTTTTACTTTATCAACTACAGATAGTGGTCCAGGTATATATTTTATAGCTGTAAAACGTAATTTGTTAATCAACGGCAATTCTTTGCCTCCATTTTAGCCCAAGCTAATGCAGGTCATTCAAACAGTTTATTTATCTGTACCAGTTTACAAGAGTAGGCACCATTACAAGAACATATTTGGAAATATTTCATATCCTTTTTAAATTGTGTATTTTCTGTTAATACACAGTTAACATTCATGACCACACTTCCAGTAAATGTTTCTTTTGAAAAAGGAACACTCTTGTATTTACAAAGGCCTACCAACTCTTCCTAATAAACCAAACTGGTTGGGTTTTTTTTAATCTATCTCGAAAGAGGTAGTAGGTACGAAATTTTACTTTTCGATGGGTAAACATATGATAATTACCAAGGTACTCCTAGCCTTGAATTCTTAAAATACATTTTAAATATAACTGCAAGTGCTGCAAACTCACCTACCCTATGTGACAAGAGACCACGTCAGAGCTGTAGGTGCGCGTGCCAATGATTTTTTGGTATTTGCAATCAATATTGCTAGCAGTACCTTGACAGACAAATTGAAATGGATAATGTGATTGGTACTGATTACCGTAGTCACATCGTAAGAAGCCCTCGGTTAGCAGGTAAAACAAACCTGAACGGGGATTTAATGTCAGAAGTCTGGTCATGAATGCATTTATTGATGTTTATATTTAGTTCAAAGTTATTTTTAAGTCCACGTCATATAGAATTGTTATCTATTGTAAATTACCAGTCAGAGAATACGGGACGATCGATCGTGTCGCTTCCTTATGTAATTATATACACATGATTGAAACAGACCATTGAACCGTTATTAGTTAGTTATATCTGTTGTATTTAAAATCAAAATTAAGTCACCTTGACGCTTAGAGTTACCTGTTAGTCTGGGCCAAAATGTGATAAAGCACAGAACCCATTATCTACAATCAATACCTATAATTCCATTCCTTATTCGTCAGGAACAACCGAGAGGGTTTGGGATAAATTGTGGGTCTCTACCCGGACGGGGCCCATATAGGACTTTTTTTTTTTTTCGTGGTTATGAAGGATTTTTGACTAAATTTAGTATAAATCATTTTTGGACGAAGAGGAGTCAATTTTGTATAAGATTTGGGTCACTCTTCATTTTATTTTTAACGACAAAGGCATCCTGGTTGTGTATGTTGATAGAACATATTGACATTTATGCAAATTAAAGGTATGTTATATTTGTTCAGACTGATCAACATTAAAACAAAGACGTAAATTGTGCAAGTATTTCTATCTGTTTATTTTGTGCAATCCTGTTTAGTAGGCAAATGGCAGTGGATCTACTGAGCATATCCACACCTGGCTTCATATCGAAAATGTAAATACTATGTTTTCAAATAATATCGTGATGACGACAATATAACGTTCTCGTGTTCTTCATTAATTTTCATCTCACGAAAGCTTGTTTTGATAATGTATCCGTTAATTGTCGACATCCGTTAAAGGAATGTGAATATTTAAAAGTTTCATTTTGTCTTTTATCAATAGCTGATGGGTGCAGGTAACTGGCCACACGACCTTACAAGATGGCTGCCGGGGATGTCATTGAAGACATAAAGAACAAACTGGTGTGTGCCATTTGTTTAGATGTATTAAAAGATCCAAGAGTTCTTAGCTGTGGCCACACATTCTGTTTTGAGTGCATCCTGCAAGACTACCAACGATTACAACTTAAGTTGGGAAAATGCCCATTGTGTCAGGAATCGTATTTTCTTAAAAAGGGAGACATACATAATCTGTCGAGGAATTTTAGTGTAAATGATGTACTTGATACACTGAGGTCTGCTGGGCGAGCTCGTGTTTGTGCAGTTTGTCAAGAAGACGGTGGCATATATGTATGTCTAACGTGCAAACTAAACCTATGCAAACATTGCTCAAACTGCTCAAACATTACCTGGATCGAGTGTAGTCACCAGGTGTTACACATTGACGATATGAATTCTCTCCCATTTCTACGGGATGTCATCCAACTAAGTAGAGCCAAACAAACATGTCCGATACACTCAGAAGAAGGTGCAAGCTATATGTGTCACACGTGCAAGCGCGTAATGTGCAACGCATGTCGACTCCAAGGTCATATTCATCATGATATCCAAGGAATCAAGGAATCGGTGAAAAACCTTCGTCGGAAAAACATCCCTTCTTTGCTAGGAACAAAAACGCGAGACTTTGATAAAACCATAGACTCATTGTCATGTGAATCATCTTTTAATAGAAACCCATCACGTCGTGTAGAAATTCGCGAAGAAATGCGCCGATATCGATCGCAAAGACAAGACTGTTCTGATTTTCACAGAGACATGTGCCATTTATTTAAGTATGGTAGTGATAAAACAATCCTGGAAGTTTTCCATCGCCGAGAACATAAAATTAACGAGATACTTTACACCCCTACACAGTCTGTCTGTAAAAGATGGATGGTTTATATTATGTACTGTCAATTGGTGAGAATGATTCGTCGATCTGAAAGGAGTGTACGCCAATACTCGGCCATAATTAGAACTAATAGAGAATATTGTGCTATATGCGATTCAAACAAACATCGACATAAGTTGCGTTCCTATCAGGGCATCCCTGATGATCGTAGCGTCCTGTTTGATATTGTGTTGGGCATTTTCATGGAGTTGGCAATTCTACTTTTTTCTGTATATGTGTTACGTTAGGATATATTTCAATTTCTAAGCTATATATATATATATATAACTGCGTTATGTAATATAAGGAGTTGGTACTGTAATTGGCTAAACAAACGATAATAGTTGCCTATTACAAATTATGATAGCATTACTTCTTTGACAGCTTGTGACATAAACCTGAGTTAACCTCCTTTCTGGGGTATTGTTTTGACCTGTCTGAGGGAAGGAAACTCCCTAGTCGTGGACATTTCCCAATCAGATGATGACTTTTAATATATTTTTACTGACCTACTAGTGTCAATTATTATAATAAAGATAATTTATTTGCTGAATTTCAGGATCAGACGTTCCGCGCTATCATCCAAAATGGTTATATTTCAAACAATTAACGTTAACATGGCCGCCTCGGTAAAAGTATTTGATGTTTGCGTGTCCTTGCATAAAAAAATATTTTGTTAAATTCGCCTCGAAATACATATCATTAGTTCACTAATTTCGTCTAACCTTGACTAGGAAGAAACTGAAACGTGTTCAGCATAAATGTATAAGTATGATACATATATAACGAAATTGATTTCACCTCGCTGGTAGGGCTCTCCCCAACCCCTGGACACCTCGGGCTTCGCAGGCATCGAAAGTATTTTGTATGTAAAGGTACACGCGGGTGTTGTTGTATATGTAGTAATATGTATGTTTAAGTCTAAGTAATCTACCAATGTTAATAAATAAATTATATATTTGATTGTTAATATATACACATAGATGTACGATGTGCAGAAAGCAGGCCAAACTAAATTTCCCTCAAAACCCTATGGTTACTCAAGGAAATTTTCTTTTTTCGGTTTCTTTTTTATCAATTTTTTACAACTCATGTATACTTATATAACTATGTGAAATATTATTTTGTTCTTAGTTATCAAAATTAAGGTGTCCTAGTTCCGAAGATGTATTTGCTTTTCTGTGTGATTGGGAAAGGAATTAATATAAGCTTTAAGCTTGTTTTCCCATCCCATTTGTTATTTTCTGTATATGTAATGTTGTTGTGTCTTGTTGAATAAAATAATGTTTAAACTAAAATGATTTTAATTTTGAAAATATAAGGTAAACATTAAAACTTCTCTTTGTTTCCAACTGCAAGAAATGGAAAATGACGTAGGTATATTCTCTAGCATTCATTAAAAAATATTGATTAGTAGAAGTTTTGTATTATTGTTAGAGAAACATCATCATGGGTTGTTTCAAATTTCGCTTGCAGATTCCCAATGGTCGCTTGTTGTGTAGCAGGTTATTTTGGCGCTTAAAATGCTATAATTTTGATTGATCCAACCAGTTGCTAACAACCACTAGTGGTACCTCGTGTAAAAATATTCATGTAGTGGTGCTGGAGTAGAGATGGACATTTAACTAATATACGGATTATGTAGTGCTATAGAAGCATATTTGGGGTAACTGATATGCTTTGTATAAATATTATGTAAAATCTTGAATCTTATTATTTGAATGTATGATAAACATGAAGATTTCTGTTATCTATTTGTGTATCCACAAGCATTAAAAAAAGTATGACTTCATATAGGCATTTCTTACAAATGTCTTAATTGGTGTTTATTTTAGGTCCCAATAAATATTTAAGTCCACATCATGCAGACATTTTTAATTCTTATAGAAATTACAGTTGAGGACACCACGCTTTTGAACAGAAAGCAATGTAATAATAGACTATTAAAGCATAACTTCAGTAATACAGTGGATATTACTTCCTAATTAAAGTGGAACGGACTACATGTGGTCCTAACAAATGTAAATACATCGATAGGAAAGCTAATTCGATTTAAATAATTATCTGGGTGTGGATACGAGGGGAACTATATTACAGAGGCCACGATGTGGAGGCAATGCCAATCCTAAAATAGCAAATCTTTCATCAATATTGTACCTCTTTTTGAGGGTATTCTAGACGTATAGATACTTATTTTCACGCTGTTACATTCCATAAGGCTTAGAGTCTCAACTCACATAATAACGATCAACGAATAACTTCAACATACTTTCTAGCTACAGAACTAACTATGATGCTACCTGTACAAAATTGTCGAAACTAAAATCTGCTTTCTACAGCGCACATCGCTTTATATACAATTCCCTCTATTTAAAGGTGCTATAATTGTAAACGCCCTACCTGTTGTTTGTGAGGTGCACTCTAAATAAAGCACAAAACAAAAATCAATAACTTCTGTATCGTGTACACAATTACATATTCACATTACACAGAATACATACGGGGAATTTATGTGGTCTGATGTCCTCTAATGAATAAATCTAGTTTAGATAAAGCGACATATAACAAGATTTATAGTTGTTATGGACATTTCATTTTGCTGAAGATTTTCTGTTACCTTTGGTGTAGGTATATATCATTACCGCTGAAGACAGTTGGTATTCCAGGTCAAGGTTCATAAGACATTGAGTCCACAGTTATTGTCTTTTTTGGTGTATATGTTAATCAGACGTTAACGTCATGCAGACATTGAAATCTGCTGTAAAAAACCATTGACAAGAGTGGCCATAATGTTAATTTATTCTATTTCTAAGTACATATTTCATACGATACATAATCCTTCATCACATTTGATTTTTGTTGATTGTCAGTAAATGCCTTCATTTGTGTGCATATTTAAGTCCGTGTCATTAAGTCATTTAATCTATTGTAAATATGTTTTTCTCATTCTCTCTTTAACTAGTTTTACAAATGGTACAACTCACTTACTTTTGTAACTTTTTAAATACACTGTATTACAATGCTACCATAATCTGAGAAAGCAAATTTCAAAAAAGAAAAGAAAATACTAGGCCTAGTGTTGTATTATGCATTGATGGCCCTGGATGGAGGGTAATATGAAGGTTTGTTTACCCGAAGGTATCATATTTCCTGAGGGCTTGCATGCAAACTAAGGTACACGAAATCAAAAAGAAATAGTGAGTATCCCCCAGGTAAACATAAGGCTTACACAAGGATACAGCGTATACAGTAAGAAAATGGACAAAATATAACATATGTAACGTCCAGCAGGGAAAGGGCTGTATATTATTGTCTATTGTTTTGTTGGTTTTTTTTAATACTTAATGAAATATGCAAGTCAAGCAGGTCTCTGTGAATCAAGTCGCCTTTATATAAATCTAGGTATACTTGTCAGCTAATTTGACATGGAAAACCTTTATAAAAAAAATCTTTATAATTGAAAATAAAAACCGGTTCAGCTGTAGACGTCGTGATTGATGGATTACACATAAAATGTCACAAAAGGATTTTATGATAAATATATAAATGTAGCTATGTAAGTAACGGAATATCAAACAACCTAAGCTTAGCATGTAAAATGTGAACCAAGAATTAAATTAAAAGTATGTATATACATTGACGATGGCGACTTTATACATGCAGGACAATCATGGATTTGTAAACATTATGTGGCGGGACTGGACTGGGTCGGTCATCGGTGACCAGGTAGCTCAATTGGTAGAGCATCCGGCTAGTGTTCGGAGGTCCCGGGTTCGAACCCCGGTCTCGCCGCTACATTCTCTCCTCCCCTGTTACAAAATTGGCGCCCAACTAAAATACCCACTGTGGTGGTATAAGGGCCTCGTGTGTCTTCGAGGGCGAAGACTTGAAAAAAAGGAGGGAAGTGCATGGCGGGACTGGAAAGGGTCGATCATCGGTGACCAGGTAGCTTAATTTTGGTAGAGCATCCGGCTAGTGTTCGGAGGTCCCGGGTTCGAACCCCGGTCTGGCCGCTACATTTTCTCTTCTTCTGTTGCAAAATTGTGCGCAACTAAAATACCCACGGTGGTGGTATAAGGGTCTCGTGTGTCTTCGAGGGCGAAGACTTGGAAAAAAAAGAGGGAGGTGCGTGGCGGGACTGGACTGGGTCGATGATTGGTGACCAGGTAGCTCAATTGGTAGAGCATCCGGCTAGTGTCCGGAGGTCCCGGGTTTGAACCCCGGTCTGGCCGCTACATTTTCTCCTCTCCTGTTACAATTAATTCATGTCTATCTGTTTATTTAAGCATTGAACGGCTTTCAGTTGGTATTCATATCAACTATGAATGCCAACTGAAAGCCGTTCAATGCTTATATTTACCATCTGCGATTTTTTATTTGTCGTGCGATTTTTTTGAAATTTTCAAATTCAAATTTCAGTTGGCAGTTCATAAGCTGGTGAACTCGCAACTGAATTGGTAGGGTTATACAGTGGCAGTGCCATACAATGGTAAGTATAGTTTATTCATAATGATGCAATGGTATATAATGTATTCGGCGTTTACATTATTCCCAAACGTTTTCCTAACAAGGAATAACTACTGCGAGTCGGACTATATGTTATTATTTCCGATGATAACTTCACAGTTGTATCCGTTAGTGATGATGACAATTGTACACGTATATTATTATTTATTCAGACTGATGAATATTTTTACATTGTTATAGGGAGAACAATAAAGACGTTATGTTTGCAAGTATTTTTATCTGTACGTTTTGTTCTGTAACCATGGTAACAAACTCGTTTAGTATGCAAAACAAAAGAAAATAACAACGTTGTCATTCGAACTAAAACGAGAACAAAAATGAAAATAATATGTAGATTTTATCAAACTTATAAAGACAGACACACAGACTCAATCAACGAAAACAACCTGAACACAAACGATTTTTCATCATTTCGATGCTGTCATTATGTATACAGCTACCCCCTTTCGATTCAACTACCTACTGGTAAATTTTGATACCCACATTACTCAATTACGTACTTTCGATTTCAAATCATGTTTTCACCTACCTACCACATGCCTATATCATTATATGAATACGGGTGCCTAACGGCGCTGTCAGTAATGCCGTTCAAAAGTGAAAACATGTTTTTGGTCTTTCCTGGTTTGTCGTCGCCCATGTTGGCGCTGGGTTACCATAGATACCTACCACCGGTTTTGTACAGTGAGAAAGTAGGTTGAATCTTTGATATAGTCGTATACTGCGTGTACAGCATTAAAGGAAAACCCAACGAAGCATGTCAAGTAAATAAACAACGCATTATACTATAGGCAGGCATATGTTAGCCTCGTTTGTGTCCGGAAGCCAGATAGGGTCACAAGAGAAAGAGTCGTGTGTCGTTATTACGATTTAGAATCTCGTTATAACGATTTACGTACACTTTTGTTGATATAACGACTTATAATCTCGTAATAACGACTTATAATCTCGTAATAACGACTCAACTTTGTTGATATTATGACTTAATATCTCGTAATAACGACTCAACTTTGTTGATATTATGACTTAATATCTCGTAATAATGACTTACCTGTGTTGATATTATGACTTAATATCTCGTAATAATGACTTACCTGTGTTGATATTATGACTTAATATCTCGTAATAATGACTTACCTGTGTTGATATTATGACTTAATATCTCGAAATAATGTCTTACCTGTGTTGATATTATGACTTAATATCTCGTAATAATGACTTACCTGTGTTGATATTATGACTTAATATCTCGAAATAATGACTTACCTGTGTTGAAATTATGACTTAATATCTCGTAATAATGACTTACCTGTGTTGATATTATGACTTAATATCTCGAAATAATGTCTTACCTGTGTTGATATTATGACTTAATATCTCGTAATAATGACTTACCTGTGTTGATATTATGACTTAATATCTCGAAATAATGATTTACCTGTGTTGATATTATGACTTAACATCTCGTAATAATGACTGACCTGTGTTGATATTATGACTTAATATCTCGTAATAATGACTTACCTGTGTTGATATTATATCATATCTCGTAATAATGACTTACCTGTGTTGATATTATGACTTAATATCTCGTAATAATGACTTACCTGTGTTGATATTATGACTTAATATCTCGAAAAAATGACTTACCTGTGTTGATATTATGACTTAATATCTCGTAATAATTACTTACCTGTGTTGATATTATGACTTAATATCTCGTAATAATGACTTACCTGTGTTGATATTATATCATATCTCGTAATAATGACTTACCTGTGTTGATATTATGACTTAATATCTCGAAATAATGACTTACCTGTGTTGAAATTATGACTTAATATCTCGTAATAATGACTTACCTGTGTTGATATTATGACTTAATATCTCGAAATAATGTCTTACCTGTGTTGATATTATGACTTAATATCTCGTAATAATGACTTACCTGTGTTGATATTATGACTTAATATCTCGAAATAATGACTTACCTGTGTTGAAATTATGACTTAATATCTCGTAATAATGACTTACCTGTGTTGATATTATGACTTAATATCTCGTAATAATGACTTACCTGTGTTGATATTATGACTTAATATCTCGAAAAAATGACTTACCTGTGTTGATATTATGACTTAATATCTCGTAATAATTACTTACCTGTGTTGATATTATGACTTAATATCTCGTAATAATGACTTACCTGTGTTGATATTATATCATATCTCGTAATAATGACTTAATATCTCGAAATAATGTCTTACCTGTGTTGATATTATGACTTAATATCTCGTAATAATGACTTACCTGTGTTGATATTATGACTTAATATCTCGAAATAATGACTTACCTGTGTTGATATTATGACTTAACATCTCGTAATAATGACTTACCTGTGTTGATATTATGACTTAATATCTCGAAATAATGACTTACCTGTGTTGATATTATGACTTAATATCTCGTAATAATGACTGACCTGTGTTGATATTATGACTTAATATCTCGAAATAATGACTAAGCTATGTCGTAATAGTAATGAAGTCGTTATAGCAGCATGCCTAAGTTGTTATTATGGCATATCTATTAACCTTATGACCCTAACTGGCTTCCGTACAAATACGAAAATAAGGTTCACAATGTGAAAGAGATTTCAAGAATTTTATTTCGTTGAATATTTCCTGTTAGCTGTGTTGGAGGTATTTATCATTACATCTAGAGACTGTGAGTGGTCAAGGTATATACTTGATATTTACACTGTGTAAGACGTACTCTTTTGTTTCATTTGAGTTTTGTTACTTCACAGATATTTTCTATACCAATGTACATGTAGCCCAATTTTCTGTCTACGTCATGCAGACTCGTTGAGCTATTTTGTATAGCCAGTTGATAGGAGTACTCTTCACTTAAAATCATCCCAGTGGATAGAATTATACATATTTCATACCACGACCAAATCCCAAGTTAGATATTTGAGTTTGTTTATTGACAGGTAATGCCTTTATTGATGTTTATTTTCAGCCTGATTTTATTCGTCAACGTCATGCAGGCAGTTTGATCTGCTGTAAATATGATGTATGGTTTTCGTCCATTCTAGTTGCCTTGTTTTGGGAGCTTACAAAAGCTTTAACTTATGAAACTCATGTGAACAAAATAGCATACAGAGTGTACCACTATTTGTCGTGTAACCTATATTTATAAGCTGAGCAGTCATGCTTCGCTAAGTCCATTACAAAACGTGTTACAGGATTGTATTTACCTTATATCGAGCCTATTCAAAATAGTTATATTTAGATTTTTAATGTATCTTTTGTCAACAGCTTATGGTGACGGTAGCTGGAAACACAGCCAAACAAAATGGCTACCGGAGCTGATATCAGGAACGATCTCGTATGTAGGATTTGTTTAAATGTCCTTAACGACCCCCGAGTCCTAACTTGTGGCCACACTTTCTGTTTTGAATGTATCCGGCGGGACTACCAACGATTACAGCTCACATTAGGAATATGTCCATTGTGCAAGGAATCGTATAATGTTCCGCAGAGAGATATACGGAAACTTCGAAAGAATTTTAGTGTCAACGATGTACTTGATTCATTGAGATCAGCAGGTCACCGTTGTGCAATTTGCCAAGGTGGCGATGGCACATTTATATGTTTAAAGTGCAAGCTGAACATGTGCCGACATTGTTCGAGAAGGAACATGATAAACTGTAGACACGAGCTACTACCGATAGAGGATCTGAATTCTCGTCCATTTTTACGGGATGTCATACAACGCAGTAGGTCTAAACAGACATGTCCGTCACACCCTGATCAAGAAGTGAACTTGTTCTGTCAAACGTGTAAACTTGTGATGTGTAATTTCTGTCGACTTCGAGACCATCCTCATCACGACACACAAGAGCTACGCGAAGCTGTCGCCAACCTTCGTGCAAAAAACATCCCTGGTCTGTTGGAAAATAAGACACGTGCCTTTGACCAAACTATAGAATCGCTAAGACGTGAATTATCCTTTGCTTCTGTCACATATTGGCGTGGGGGTATAGAGGAGGAAATGGCGAGCTATCGGTATCTCCGGGAAAACTGTTCAGAGCTTTACATAGACATGAACGAGTTATTCCATTATGGTAGTGATAAAACAATCATGGAACTTTTCCGTGAACGTGAGGAGGCAATTAATGACATACTTACCATCCCGACACATAATTTTGTTTGGAGATGTACCATCTGTACCATCTATACAGTGTACAGCTTGTTTGTCCATATCACTAATAATAATCACCGAAACGCACTAGGTGGACTAGCTGCCGGCTAGGTGGACAACACAAGACCAATTGCAAATTCAGCATGTGTGTTACTGTAAAAGGCTTCATAGGTAATAAATAGTTGAACTTTGGTCTTTTAATTCTCAAATTATTTTCCAGTGGACTTAACAATTCAATTCCAACTATTCCGACCGGTTTGAACTCAGTGCTCAGGAAACATTTAATGTGATTTGTACACAAAGTTATAGTTTCCTGTCGATTTGATCTTAAATATTTACGAGTTCTGAAAACGACATTGATGAGATCTCAACCAGACATCTTTCAGTGATAAACAGATCTGATTTTGTGAGTTATGATTTTTTGTCAATTCACTTCCCCTACAGCTCTGGATAGTATATGTTTGTGAGGCTGCAACCGACTACTACAAAAGGACACCGTCTCGAAACGGTTCCGGGGTTATAAACCCAGGAAATGTACAATGAAAATTACATAAAAATGAGAGATTACAAACAGGTTCAAGTTGAAATTGTTTATCAACCTTGAGTATTCCCACTCATCAGTATATCACGGTAACTATGGCGATGACATTTATTACCATCTAGAGTCAATATATAGATCGGTATTACTGTAACTTTACAGAATATTGTCCAAATATATAGATATCTAGACACGATGAATGAATTTATACATGATTATTTTGCAGAAAGGTTTTTGTTTGCTATAAATCCTGATCGAGAAATGTATTAAGCTTTTCTATTTTAAGAATGACATACATAAGACGAGTACTATTGGAGAGGAATTTTGTAACAATTGCTACATTTCATGTAAAATCATTAATCTAAATATTAATTATCCTTGTTAGTTACGATGAACGCTAGATAGATCGGGTATTAC
>NW_022979477.1:36243-165238 GCF_902652985.1 Pecten maximus
ATTCAAAAATAGGTCGGATAAGAGTAAAATACAGAGTTTGAAGGGAAGTACGATCTAAAGTGAATTTGAATCTGCGTAAAATATTCAATTTTGGTGAAACCTTGGATATGATCAAGTTGATATGATCAGTCCAACCGCCATTGTTGGACAGAGTCAAACCGAGATGCCTATGTGAACTGACCTCAGAAAGCAAAATATTGTTCATATGTAGTGGGGGATGAATTGGGGAATTAGTCTTTTTGGATATTAATAAGGTTTCTGTTTTAGTAGGATTGAAGTTAACCAACCAATTCACTGACCATTCATGAATTTTACGAAGATCGAAATTCAAATCGACTGCACTTATCCTAGGTGAGTCGATAATGACATACAAAGAGGTGTCATCTGCGAATAATTTTATATTAGCTCGTATGTCTTTCACAATTAATCGTTAATCAAGCTAACTCCCGTCAAATAGCCAAAACGATATAAATTATGAACTTATTAGATTCATAAATTAATATTTACATTCTGTGTTGCATTTGGCTATATGTCGTTAGTAATCCAAATTGTATTCATGAGACTGTATACTACAATTTACAGTGATTCGGTCAGTGTAGGAATACAGCTTCAGGTATAGGTTAAAACAATGGTCCCCAGTTACATTCGGCCTAGAGAACTTTCGAATGCTAGCATTTATCTACATAAACCACTACAAAAAGCAAAGCAAGTTATGAGAGTAAAATTGAATAATAAAAAAAAAGAAGTCGACCGACTCGACACAAAATTATTATAAGCTCTATATTGCTGATCTAGGCCTATAGGAAGGAATCAAATTGTCACTGTCGTCACACAGGGGCTCGTTGTCGAATTGTCAGAAATGCCAGACACGACAACATTTAAAGTCCAGCATTTATATAAAAAAAAATCTTGCGAAAAATCGGCAGTATCAACATGGTTTCTGGTTGTGTATGCATACTGAATTATAGGTATGTGGTTATTCACTGATGTCAAAGGCCTACCTTACTCCAAAATCGAGCCCCTGTGAAGTTGAACATCGTCTGCTAAGTTAGCGACACTGATGTGACCGGTTAGACTGGATTCTGTTTCTAATAAAATATCCTTAGAATCGTGTTCACCTACTGTCAGGACGACGTTCATTTAGAATTTAAGAGATGATATTCCTCTGAAAATAACGTAAATCCAGTCGATAGAAGCATAAGTGTTTCCGGGGAATCGAGTCTGTCCTGTGCAATACCCGTTCAACGCCGCATCACTTCTAAATGTTAACCGTATATCATTGCGCCGAAAAACGGCTTTATTTTTAAACAATCAGAAATTATGCAAATGTGAACAATTTGAAGATATCTACAAACGTTTATAAAATATAATATAAAGCCAAATTGTGCAAAAAACATTTCATGTGATTGCTATTGATAACGACATGAGGGACTATATTATTCCTTCTGGAAATTTCGGCTGTTCCGGTTTTTGAACTTGATGACGTCAGTGATGGGAGAAGCGGCAAATTTAAACGCGTCTTAAGCTACAGTAAATAAGATAAAATTATGAATGTAAATATAAGTATTGAACTGTTACCAAATGGTAGTATACAGTCGATATGAATACAATTTGGGTGACAGATAAATAGAATGTCGCCCGTTAGGGCGACATGAAATATTTATCTGTCACCCAAATTGTATTCATATCGACTGTATACTACCATTTGGTAACAGTTCAATGCTTAAATATGACATAATTTGATAAATTAGATAATACTTTGATAATTTAGATAAATTTGAAATGAAAATTTGATACAAAACAACTGATAATCACAGGGCTAACTCCTGAAAGAAACGTCTCGCATACCTTAAACACTCTGCAATACACAGTACATTAACGTACAGTATCATATAATGTGAATGCCCTATGCTATGGTTTAACGTTCGTGAGATCTTGTTCAATATCTACAGTCATAAAACGTAAGGAACAGGAGTATATTTTGATCGATGAACCTACCTTGGCTAAGGAATATCGTCGTCATGGGATATCACCGTCATAGAAGAATATCGTTATTATTGAAAATCGTCATTGGGGAATAGCGTCGTCATGGGATATCGTCGTCATCGAATATCGTCATGAAATAGTATTATCATGGAATATCATCGCCATAGAATACCGTTGTCATCGAGAAGTGTCAACATGGAATATCTTCGTCATAGAATATCGTCATCATGGAATATCGTCGTCATGGAATATCGTTGTCACAGAACATCATCATCATGGGATATCGTCGTCATGGAATATCGTCGCCATAGAATATCATCATAAAACATCGTCGCAGTAGAATATCGTCGTCATAGAATATCCTCGCCATGAAATATCGTCGTCATGGAATATCGTCATCATAGAATATCGTCGTCATAGAATATCGTCATCATAGAATATCGTCATCATAGAATATCGTCGTCATAGAATATCGTCATCATGGAATATCGTCGCCATAGAATATCGTCATCATAGAATATCGTCATCATAGAATATCGTCGTCATAGAATATCGTCATCATAGAATATCGTCATCATGGAATATCATCGTCATGGAATATCGACATTGCTATCCACTTGTTCATGTGTCTGACTATTGTCTGTCCGATAGGTTTAGTTTGTTTTTATTTCTGATTTTATTGACATCGTCTATTCACTTGTGAGTTACCCTCAGGTTCCAACGTATTCGCAGTGTAATGCCGACACCATCCGTAAGATACGTATGTAATGTGACATTTTCGTGTACCATTTCCTATCATTAAAGTTATTTATCAAGTAACCTACAGAGATTCCCATTGGAAGATGAAGGACTCACGGGTTTCGTTAATTTTGTTTAAATACACAAGATAAAGACTAGGAAGATCCGGAGAGAACTCGCGCTATGTAACGAAAGAATGCAATAATGCATTCCAGTAACATGCCGCCATAGCTGATATGTGCCTTAGCGTTGCTTTCCTCGCTAGCGTTGGGGTTGTTAGGTATTTCGCTGGCTGCATTACGTGCATACATTACCACACGACGTCGAGCTGATCCGGGAATGTCTGGGGCATTATTTGCCGAGACATTCGATGAGCTAGCCTCAGCACCATTAAGCAATGGAGTATTTGATGCTGAGCTTTCTGGACCATTTCCCACTGATGCATTCGAAGCGTTACTCTCGAGTTCGGGTGACGTCGGAGACTCCGAAACGTTTTCAGTAGTGGTTTCGATATCAGCATTAGCATCGCCATCGGATGTCACTCTATCATCACCATGTCTGTCCGATTGTTCTAAGGTATCGTTAATGACACACACCATCCGCCGCAGGGGTGTGACGAAGTCGGACGGGCAAACCTTGAGTTCGTCTTCAACTTGACAGTTCAGTTCCCGAAACATGTCGATGACGACAGGGGGGATTCCGTAATGACGGAGATACGTGGTTTGTGTGATCAAGTCCTCACAGGTATCTATCCCGGCATCACACCTCCTGAGGACATCCTCACAGTACGATGGATTAAGTGTATCCGCGTACGGTGACTGCTGAATTTCCGAAAATTGTTGTCGGATCATTTTATATCTCCGGACAGAATTCTGCAACTTTTCTTTGTATGATTTTAATGTTTTGCAACAGTCTCTGTATTTATCGATGATATCGATCATTGTGTGATCGAGGTGATCCTTGACTCGGCATGTCGTACACACCAAAACATTGCAATTTTGGCAAAAGTGCGTAACCTCCTTTGTAGTATGTGCTGCGCAAGTATGGTTTCTACTCCTTTGTATGACGTCATACAACTGTCGGCCCATGTCTTGTACGGACAATGCGTCATGGTTCGAGTTATTTTGATCACAGCGTCTTTTTGAACACAAATCACAAGTCCACTTTTTACACTTTAAACACAAAAGTGAAGCCTTTGCGTTACTGACACAGTTGAACATTTCGCAAGGATTACTGTCGGGGAGAATTTCTTCTTCTTCACTTCCTTCTTCGCTCAATGACAGGGAGCCTACACCCGAGTCTGAAATCAAATGTTTCCTTGGATTTGTGTAACAGGCATCAATCCAGGTGGCTGTCGCATCATCACATTCAATAACCCTGCTGTTTAATTTAGCCAACAGCGGCTCTAACGAATGGCACTGTCCCAATTCCGTTGATATCCGTTCTTCTAGGTTGCGAAACGTATCGACGATGACAACATCAGAGCCAAACTCGAGAAGTTGTGTCAACAGAATCACTATTCTGTCACAGTTGTCAATGTCACGTGTACATCTTTCCATCATTTTCTGGCAATCACTTGCGTCAAAAAGCTCAATTTTGACGACGACTTGGAGATCCCTATAAATATCATGGTCCTTCCGGTGTTGTTGTTGTAATTTCTGTAGTGACGCGATGGTCTGTTTGATATCTTCGCGCGTGTCACGTGTGTATTGGCTAATGTCTTTGAGTTTGTGGTGTATGTGACTATTGGCTTTACACAGTTTACAGACAAGCGTCCTACACTGCGGACAAAACCATTCTATGTCATGTGTCGTGCAGTTATAGCATACTTTATGGCGGCTTCTCCTCACAATATCAAACAGCCCAGGGCCGATTTGTTCCTTTGTATACACGTTATGAGGGGTTTCATCGTCCTTTTCGACACCACACGTCTGTGATTTGCACGCATCACAGAGCCACTTCCGGCATACCAAACACATCCACGAAGCACTATTATGACGACATCCGGTTGTCTCACAGCCCTGATCCGCCGATGGTTTTATGTCCACAAGTTGACGAAGAATCAAGGATTTAGGGAGATTATTGGCGTCTCGCCCATCAGGCCAATACGGTTTTCTACAAACTGGACACGGTGCGTAGTTTTTACCGTGGGTTTTGAAGTGTATGTCTATACATTCGAAGCAAAACCCATGTCCACACTGCAACTGTCTCGGGTCTTTGAATCTTTCCCAACATATTACACATTTCCGTAATTCATCAACTTTGTTCATAGGATCCGAAGTGGCCATCTTCCTCAGTAATTATTCGTCATGTTTTAAGGTTCTTGATACAACATTGATTTTAGGTTTTCAGTGGATCGCAGAGCCAGTGCCGACATGTTTAACATATATATGGAGCCTCATCCTGTCATCAGTGGCCATCTTCGTTAACGATGGAGGAATCTGGAAGATAAGACAAGCTTGATCAATGGACGTAGTATATGAGTAGTCGACGATATAAACATTGTAATACATTTTTTCAGAAAGTTACAGGAAACACGTGTATATTATATGCAAAGTGAAAGTAAAATACGAACCACTATTCGAAGTAGTAAAGAGGTACATAGGGTATATATCGCTCACCTGGATGTTTTCGTAATCATAAAACATTATTATTAATAGGAGGAAATATATATAATATGATATCATTTCCTTGTCTCAAAAATAAACCATATCTAATTCATTAAAATCAACCTAACCTAGATATTTCATATGATTTTTACTTATTTCACATGGTTATTTTAGGATCATAGCGAAACAAGTAATCATATACCGTTTGATTTCCTGTTAGCAAAGATAATTCAAAGCAACAGTATTCATAATAACAAGACTATGGATTATAAATGTGTTTTCTCACATATTTCACAGAGTGACCCCGTGGTTGCTAGGGATGGGATTAATATAATCCCCTCGAGGGTGAGACAGGGGAATCTAAATTCGAGGGGAAGATTCTGAAGTTGCCAAACACGATTCTTGCCGTGTGCTCGGCAGCTTAATTATCTTACCCCGAAGATTGAGATTCCCATGTCTCGCTTCCATGGGAGAGAATGATTTTGTTGAGCACGTAAAGCTTGTCTCAACCTAGAATGAGATAACAAATTATCACATACGTTACAGGATAAAAAAAAACATAAATCACACAGAGGGGTAAAGACAACTGGCTTTACATGTATGATGCTGCTCAAAATAACGTAACGTCACCATTTTGCGTAGAGTAACCATGTCGTAAATGATGACATCATCCGTTTGACGCACATTCGAAGGAGCAATGTAGATGGCGCGATGAAAAGCTTTTGAGAAAACTTACATTTGCTTGCAAGTAAGCGAGACGAGGAACATATATTTAAACATGGATCTGACCCGCAAACAAGGATATCTCGACCCTCGTGTAAGAGTTTGGCTTGTCGGCAAGCCTCGTACAACACTAATCAAAGTCTTACACTCTGGTTAAGATATCCCTGACCACGGAACAGACCTATGATTCAATATAATAATAGATTCTATAAATATCATTCCGGTAAAATAGTGGACATTCCTGTCAACGGTAGATAAAAATCAGTCTCAGATGGGGTAGGGAAAAACAGATGGCACGCGCTATGACGTCATTCACAATTGCGTTAAGTCATCATTTTATGTAGCATATCCACGATTTTAACGACAGTAAAAAGAAACAAACTATTAATAATTACCCGTTTGACTCTGACCTTTGACTTTGTGACATTGTACTCCAATCTTTCGGTTTGGTTGTCAACTCTTAACAGTTTTGTTTCAATATGTTATACGGAGATCTATATCTTAATGAAGTCTGGCCTATGTGACTTTAACATTTTACCTGCTGAACATTACTTTGGATACTTTATCGCTCAAGTAAAACATTACAGGTTAAAATAACCTAAATTCAACATTATGACTGTTACTGCTGGTGAGGTAACCTTACCTTTAGTGATATATTCTTATTTTAATGTCCTTCTGTTGAGACTGAATTTCAGTTTACAAAGAACAACCAGTTCACGTCAATTTTCCTTTAATATATTTAGATAATCCTATGCATACGTGTATATTTACATTACAAATACCTGTAGTAATATATGTATGGAAATTTGATACTAAATGATGGAACGGTTCAGTGGTGTTATTTATGTGTTTACAACTGCTTACAGATATCCCTGTTATGTCTGGGGATGTAGCAGACGACAACTTAAAACTGAGGTCTTCACTATACGAAGGTATCGCATGAACTAAACAGATTATGTAATAAGATCACATGTACAAACGTACGTCACTATACAAATATAGCACACGTACGAGACAGATTATGTAATAAGATCACATGTACAAACGTACGTCACTATACAAATATAGCACACGTACGAGACAGATTATGTAATAAGATCACATGTACAAACGTACGTCACTATACAAATATAGCACACGTACGAGACAGATTATGTAATAAGATCACATGTACAAACGTACGTCGCTATACAAATATAGCACACGTACGAGACAGATTATGTAATAAGATCACATGTACAAACGTACGTCACTATACAAATATAGCACACGTACGAGACAGATTATGTAATAAGATCACATGTACAAACGTACGTCACTATACAAATATAGCACACGTACGAGACAGATTATGTAATAAGATCACATGTACAAACGTACATACAAATATAGCCCACGTACGAGACAGATTATGTAATAAGATCACATGTACAAACGTACGTCGCTATACTAATGTAACACATGTGCGAGACAGATTATGTAATAAGATCACATGTACAAACGTACGTCGCTATACAAATATAGCACACGTACGAGACAGATTTTGTCATAAGATCACATGTACAAACGTACGTCACTATACAAATATAGCACACGTACGAGACAGATTATGTAATAAGATCACATGTACAAACGTACGTCGCTATACAAATATAGCACACGTACGAGACAGATTATGTAATAAGATCACATGTACAAACGTACGTCACTATACAAATATAGCACACGTACGAGACAGATTATGTAATAAGATCACATGTACAAACGTACGTCACTATACAAATATAGCACACGTACTTGACAGATTATGTAATAAGATCACATGTACAAACGTACATACAAATATAGCACACGTACGAGACAGATTATGTAATAAGATCACATGTACAAACGTACGTCACTATACAAATATAGCACACGTACGAGACAGATTATGTAATAAGATCACATGTACAAACGTACATACAAATATAGCACACGTACGAGACAGATTATGTAATAAGATCACATGTACAAACGTACGTCACTATACAAATATAGCACACGTACGAGACAGATTATGTAATAAGATCACATGTACAAACGTACATACAAATATAGCACACGTACGAGACAGATTATGTAATAAGATCACATGTACAAACTTACGTCACTATACAAATATAGCACACGTACGAGACAGATTATGTAATAAGATCACATGTACAAACGTACGTCACTATACAAATATAGCACACGTACGAGACAGATTATGTAATAAGATCACATGTACAAACGTACATACAAATATAGCACACGTACGAGACAGATTATGTAATAAGATCACATGTACAAACGTACGTCACTATACAAATATAGCACACGTACGAGACAGATTATGTAATAAGATCACATGTACAAACGTACATACAAATATAGCACACGTACGAGACAGATTATGTAATAAGATCACATGTACAAACGTACGTACGTCACTATACAAATATAGTACACGTACGAGACAGATTATGTAATAAGATCACATGTACAAACGTACATACAAATATAGCACACGTACGAGACAGATTATGTAATAAGATCACATGTACAAACGTACATACAAATATAGCACACGTACGAGACAGATTATGTAATAAGATCACATGTACAAACGTACGTCACTATACAAATATAGCACACGTACGAGACAGATTATGTAATAAGATCACATGTACAAACGTACGTCGCTATACTAATGTAACACATGTGCGAGACAGATTATGTAATAAGAGATGTACTTCACTACACGAAGGTATCACTAGACTTTATAACGGTATCATAAGCACTAAATACCAGGTTACAATTGTCAGAGGGACAGTTTGTAGCGAATATATCATGAAAAACACCGTGAAGTATTCATACACAGACATAGAAACTATAAAGCTAAAAATTATAACACGCCGTAAACAATTACGCAAAGGAAAAGGACCTTAATTAGGAAAAACAGCCGTTCGTGCCTGTAGGCGGTAGAATTTCACCAACTGCCTTTAACTGGCAAGACAGCTGTGTCATTTACGTACATCTATATTCTGCTATAAAGTCTGCACGTACTACTTGAGAATTGAGGCAGCTAAATATAATACATCGTCTGCTATCAGAGTATATTAACTGGAATTGTGATAATACACGTGTATAACATATTTATGATTTGCCGATAGTTAAATGTTATATATTGTAAGATTTATATAAAAATAAACATATTTGATAACATACATCACCTTCTTATAATAATTTTTTTTCTGGTATAGATAAACATACGATTTGATAACACAGATACTTGTAATAGCTGTGGTGGTCTTACAGTCTAGAAAAAAATTAAATCAAAACAAATAAACAAACAGCAACTGTGCTGCTTCCTTCGGAAAGGTGGTTTAACATTAACATTGGTCTGATAAAACCATAGGATTTACTATATTCATGTGGAAAATGTAAGTTTTTATAGACAAGAATCAGATGTAAAATCATTAAATTTTCAAAATATCTTACATTGTTTTGTTTTACTGTCATATTCTTAGATATAGTTATTGACGGTGCTTTTCCTCCAACTCCTACAGATTTACATACTTGTAATACACTTCTCGTTCAACATTCAAGGTAAAGGTCACTTCCGTAGGTCTTTTTACATTACAAACCAGACGACGTTTATGAAGAAATATCTATACGTTTGATATCACGTTAGTGATATTTGGAGTAATTATAATACAAAGTAAGTTTTAAAGATGGTGGCAATGACAGGACACCTTATATAGAATTATTGGTCAGAAACACTCATACTTATCAAGCAAATATTAATATTACAGACGGCGATCGAACCACGACAGATGAGAACCTACACCAATTCTAAACCTAGGCCGTTGGCACAGGTTTCATTTTTCCAAAATATAATAATAACGCTTAATTTTTACATTCACTATAGTATAATTCATTATGAATCAATAAACGTAAACAGACATGTACATTACGTGTATAACGTAAACAGACATGAACATTACGTGTATAACGTAAACAGACATGTACAGTACGTGTATAACGTACACAGACATGTACAGTACGTGTAAATGTACACAGACATGTACAGTACGTGTAAACGTACACAGACATGTACAGTACGTGTATAACGTAAACAGATATGTACAGTACGTGTATAACTTAAACAGACGTGTACAGTACGTGTATAACGTAAACAGACATGTACAGTACGTGTATAACATACACAGACATGTACAGTACGTGTATAACGTACACAGACATGTACAGTACGTGTATAGCGTACACAGACATCTAAAGTAGGAGTGTATCGTAAACAGACATGTACAGTACGTGTATAACGTACACAGACATGTACAGTACGTGTATAACGTACACAGACATGTACATTAGATGTATAACGTAGACATGTACAGTACGTGTTTAACGTAAACATTCATGTACAGTACGTGTATAAGGTAAACAGAAATGTACAGTACGTGTATAACGTACACAGACATGTACACTACGTGTATAATGTACAGACATGTACAGTACATTTATAACGTACGTCTGTGTAGAGTACGTGTATAACGTAAACAAATGTACAGTACGTGTATAACGTAGACATGTACAGTACGTGTATAACGTAAACAGACGTGTACAGTACGTGTATAACGTAAACAGACGTGAACAGTACGTGTATAACGTACACAGACATGTACAGTACGTGTATAACGTACACAGACATGTACACTACGTGTATAACGTACAGATATATACAGTAGGTGTATAACGTACACAGACATGTACAATACGTGTATCATGTAAACAGACATGTACACTACGTGTATAACGTACACAGACGTGTACAGTACGCGTATAACGTACACAGACATGTACAGTACGTGTATAACGTACACAGACATGTACAGTACGTGTATAACGTACACAGACATGTACAGTACGAGTATAGCATACACGGACATGTACAGTACGTGTATAACGTAAACAGACATGTACAGTACGTGTATAACGTGCATAGACGTGTACAGTACGTGTATAACATACACAGACATGTATAGTACGTGTATAACGTACATAGACATGTACAGTACGTGTATAACGTACACAGACATGTACAGTACGTTTATAACGTAAACAGACGTGTACAGTACGTGTATCATGTAAACAGACATGTACAGTACGTGTATAACGTACACAGACATGTACAGTACGTGTATAACGTACATAGACATGTACAGTACGTGTATAACATACACAGACATGTACAGTACGTGTATAACGTACACAGACATGTACAGTACGTGTATAACGTACACATACATGTACAGTACGTTTATAAAGTACACAAGACGTGTACAGTACGTGTATAACGTACACAGACATGTATAGTACGTGTATAACGTACACAGACATGTACAGTACGTTTATAACGTAAACAGACGTGTACAGTACGTGTATCATGTAAACAGACATATACAGTACGTGTATCATGTAAACATACATGTACAGTACGTGTATAACGTACACAGACATGTACAGCACGTATATAATGTACACAAGACGTGTAGAGTACGTGTATAACGTACACAGACATGTATAGTACGTGTATAACGTACACAGACGTACACTTCGTGTATAACGTAAACAGACATGTACAGTACGTGTATAACGTACAGCCATGTACAGTACGTGTATAACGTAGACATGTACAGTACGTGTATACGTACAAAGACATGTACAGTACGTATATAACGTACACAGATATGTGCAGTACGTGTATAACGTAAACAGACATGTACAGTACGTGTATAATACACATACATGTACAATACATGTATAACGTACATAGATATGTACAGTACGTGTATAACGTACACAGACGTGTACAGTACGTGTATAACGTAAACAGACATGTACAGTACGTGTATAACACACATACATGTACAGTATGTGTATAACGTACATAGAAATATACAGTACGTGTATAACGTACACAAACATGTATAGTACGTGTATAACGTACACAGACGTGTACAGTACGTGTATAACGTACACAGACGTGTACAGTACGTGTATAACGTAAACAGACATGTACAGTACGTGTATAACGTACAGCCATGTACAGTACGTGTATAACGTAGACATGTACAGTACGTGTATACGTACAAAGACATGTACAGTACGTATATAACGTACACAGATATGTGCAGTACGTGTATAACGTAAACAGACATGTACAGTACGTGTATAATACACATACATGTACAATACATGTATAACGTACATAGATATGTACAGTACGTGTATAACGTACACAGACGTGTACAGTACGTGTATAACGTAAACAGACATGTACAGTACGTGTATAACACACATACATGTACAGTATGTGTATAACGTACATAGAAATATACAGTACGTGTATAACGTACACAAACATGTATAGTACGTGTATAACGTACACAGACGTGTACAGTACGTGTATAACGTACACAGACGTGTACAGTACGTGTATAACGTACACATATATGTACAGTACGTGTATAACGTACACAGACGTGTACAGTACGTGTATAACGTAAACAGACATGTACAGTACGTGTATAACGTACACAGACATGTACAGTACGTGTATAACGTAAACAGACATGTACAGTACGTGTATAACATACATACATGTACAGTATGTGTATAACGTACATAGAAATATACAGTACGTGTATAACGTACAGACATGTACAGTACGTGTATAACGTACACAGACATGTATAGTACGTGTATAACGTACACAGACGTGTACAGTACGTGTATAACGTACACAGATATGCACAGTACGTGTATAACGTACACAGACGTGTACAGTACGTGTATAACGTAAACAGACATGTACAGTACGTGTATAACGTACACAGACATGTACAATACGAGTATAACGTACACAGACATGTACAGTACGTGTATAACGTAAACAGACATGTACAGTACGTGTATAACGTAAACAGACATGTACAGTACGTGTATAACGTACTGTGACAAATGCTGTTGTCAACATATTGAATTGGACTCGGCCAGTGGCCATGTTTCACGGGACGAATAGTTGTATATCGGAATAACGACTCAAAGGCCTGTGTGCTACTTAAAATAATGTGTATTCAGTAAAACAGGTACCCGAGCCGGTTATCCAGGTGTGACGCTAAATATAGATCGTCTCACCTGGAGAGCGGCACGTGCACATGAACACGACAATAAATAAAGGCACTCGTTCACTCACATAAACACACGTATCTATACATACATACACAGGCTAATAATTACATGTCATACATAAATAAAAACTAACTACGTGACAGTACATAGAAATGTACAGTACGTGTATAACGTACACAGACATGTACAGTACGTGTATAATGTACACAGCCATGTACTCATTTGTACTGTAGGTGTATAACGTACACAGACATGTGAAGTACGTGTATAACGTACACAGACATGTACAGTACGTGTATAACGTACACAGACATGTATAGTACGTGTATAACGTACAGAGACATGTACAGTACGTGTATAACGTACACAGACATGTGAAGTACGTGTATAACGTACACAGACATGTACAGTACGTGTATAACGTACACAGACATGTACAGTACGTGTATAACGTATTAACAGGTAACGCTTTCCTTGGTAACTTTTGAAGTTAGGGACTTCCTTAAATCAAGTAATGCTGTTAAAGTGGTCCCCTATCTTTGATAAGGTATTACTTACTGTCAAGGTTTGGTGGCATTAAGATCAGTAAATCCCATAAACATGGCTCTTGATATCCCCACATCAACATGTTTCTGCTTCGATAACTTCCTGTAATCAGCTGTGGAGGTCATTTCTAGTCCATATTTCATAGGTCAAGTACACATCTGTGCCACACACACAAACCTAAGTGTAAGAGCCGAGTTGTTTCTATTAAAACGGCCGCCCATAGAAGTCAGACTGGTCTATAACGAAATAATCCACGAAATAATCCAGTTAACAAGTAATAATTAAAATCCACAACATGAAACGCCCATTACAGAGAAGTAGCTATATATAGGTTACATAACATTCTCTTTCAAAGCGTAATTTTCGTATAATCTCAAAGTTTGAACGATATTACGAAAGTCAATAAAAATATTTGGCAGGTATTTAAAAACTTCTTTGATTGTGAAAATATGTTATCAAGGAGAGGAGAATACTTTCGTTTTGATAAAGAGAAATGGGTATGTACGCATGAGGTGTATACTAAAAATAGACCACGTATACATACGAGGCGCGAGTAGATCCCTGTACGTATACAACTTTGATCGTAAAGGGAAGGTTGATCTGTCGTAAACTTTGTGATATTACATTTATTCATTATCGTGGTATATGGTATATTTTGTTTGTTTGTTATTGTCGCCTGTACACATTTTTAGAAGTTTTTCTAGCGGCTGGATTTTGCTTTTATTTTGCATACTTCTCTTTCATAACTGAATTTCTTTTAATTCACCCTACATGGTATTCTGGACACCGAACCAGATATGTCTCTGACCGAACATAACACTTCCCCATAGTGATATACACGCCTCTGCTCAAATCAGAAAGATACCTTAGGATTTAGTAACACGGTGCCCTTGCTATAGTGTTCAATCATTAGTTTTTTTTCTCATATTAAATTAATCAGCTGTGATAATTTGATAAAACTGAGTCTTGTTCATTTTTATTCTCTCGCCCTAAACTACTAATCTCTGAAAATAAAACTGTGATAGTTTTTCATCTTTATTTACTAACATTTATTTTCCGTTATCTATCAAATGTTATTATGTTCGCATGTCTGTGTTTTCATTAAAGATAGAGCCGGGGTACGTTCATGCAATCTCGCACACTTTCGATATTTTGTTAAATACATATCTATGAAATTCGTTTCAAATCGAGAAAGAGTACCTTGTACTGTTAAGTGTACCTATATTTGTTAACTGATGTACGCATCCGTATCACTGTGCATGGGAGCTGTTGTTAAAAAGGAAAAGTTGATGTTGTCACCTCGGTGTTACGTTTTTGGTGCAAGTGTTGAAAGGCATAGTAATTTATGGTAATGTGGTCCCTGTGAGGGTTAAACTATCCCCTGCTCGAGTCAAACTAAAACATTGCTTGGGAAAAACAGATTTTTGAAAAATCTTTGACTTAAGATATTATTGTTAAGTTTTTGGTGCAAGTGTTGAAAGGTATTAATTCATCACTTTATGATTGTGCTAGCTAGGGTGTTGATATTAGGCAATAGAGTCCCCCTGGAGTAAGACTATCCCATCAAATTCATTTTTTTCTTTTTGAATCTTTTTTTTTGGGGGGGGGGGGGGGGGGGGGGGGGGGGGGGGGGATTTTAAACATTTTCGGAATATTTTTTAAAGTTTGTAGTGCAAGTGTTGAAAACTAGAAACAAATCACTTTATGATTGTACTAGTGTGTTTATATTTGGTGAAAGAGTCCCGCTAGAGTTACATCATCCCTTCTTGGAATGAAACCAATACAAACAATGTGAAAATGCTCACATTAGACAATGTATATGGGGTCATATATTTCAAGGGAGACAACTCGCATTAGGATATTTTTGTTTTCAAAAAAGAAATGAAATAGGTACAAAAGCAATTATTTAAAATATTTATTCTATTTACAAGAGCATAGCTTGTCTCCCAAATATGTGTCAATAAATGATTTACATGTATATATTTAATTTGGTATCGTTTTGAAAATTGCATGAAAACACAATCTGATAAAGTATACAATATATATATATAGATATTATTAATGCAATTTGCGAAACCATACCAATCAATGCATTTTAATTATTTATTGACAAACATTTGTGCGATGAGCTATGCTGTTCTCCAACAACTCTTGTTTTTTATTTGAAGACGATCGGAAACGTAATTCCGCACTCCCATATCCAACTTTTAAAATTTTGTTGATAAAAATACTTTTCATGTATTTTGAAGACAAATATACAGTATCCTTAACTAAGATTAAGCCCAAAGCAATGATTAGAATAATATTTTTTTAAACAAGAGACCCAGAGGGCCTGTATCGCTCACCTGGTTTCATGAGATATGAAACAAAAATGATGCTTAAGTATATTTGTTGCTGGTATTGCTATGTCAATTTATATCATAAGCATTTTATATGGGTACATGTACATTGGTTTTATTTTAATACTAAAAATGCCAAAAAGTACATTAATGCATAAATGAAATTGACTTTTGGCGCGACCCTATAGGGATGCTACCACACAAATGTGAGTGATATCCATTGCTTAGTTTAAGAGAAGAACTTGTTTAGACCAATTGAGCCCTTTTGACCCTGCCCTCTGCCCCCCGGGGGTCAGCTCCTTCCTTTATGCAATTTTGAATCCCTACCCCATTAGGATGCTACCACTGAAATCATTGAGAAATTTCAGAGAATAAGTTGCTTAAATCAACAAGGTTGGATACTATTGCAACAGCAATACAAAGTCCCCTGCCTGACCCAGGAGTGCAACTATTTATTTTCCCATTTTTTAAACTACCTGTTATACTGATAACGTATACCAAGTTTCGTTAAAATCGGAGTAGTACTTTAGGATTGTCCGGACACGCCTCAACCAATGAGAAGCGGGCGGCCATTTTGATATTTTTTTTTTTTTTTTTGAAAAGAAAAATTGGGATGCACAACTACATGTTATACTGATCATGTATACCAAGTTTCGTTAAAATCGGAGAAGTACTTTAGGAGGAGTTGTCCGGACAAGTCTCAACCAATGAGAAGTCGGCGGCCATTTTGAAAATTGTTTTTTTCAGAAAAAAGATGTAGGATGCACAACTACATGTTATACTGATCATGAATACCAAGTTTCGTTAAAATCGGAGTAGTACTTTAGGAGGAGTTGTCCGGACAAGCCTCAACAAATGAGAAGCCGGTAGCCATTTTGAAAAATGGTTTTTCGAAGAAAAAAATGTGGGATGCATAACTACATGTTATACTGATCATGTATACCAAGTTTCATTAAAATCGGAGCAATACTTTAGAAGGAGTTGTCCGGACAACTATTGCGTGACAGACGGACAGACAGACAGACAGACGGACGGAGGGTAAACCTATAGTCCCCCCGTTTTTCAAACGGCAGGGGACTAATTAAGCCAAATTGACCCCTTTTGGCCCCACCTCCAGCCCCCTAGCGGCCCGGGGCAACCTCAACATTTTTACAATTATGAATCCCCACCCCATAACCATGCTACCATACAAATGTGAGTAATATCCATTGCTTAGTTTCAGAGAAGAAGTAATTTAAACAAATTGACCAATTTTTGCCCCCGCCCCTCAGGCCCCTGGAGGGTCAGCCCTACCATTTGTACAGTTTTGAATCCCCACCCAAAAGGGATGCTACCAGTAAAATATGAGCAATATCCATTGCTTAGTTTCAGAGGAGAAGTCTTTTATATCAATTCTGCAAACTGACCCCTTTTGGCCCTACCCCTTAGCCCCCAGGGGGGTTGGCCCCGTCATTTGTACAATTTCAAATTCCTACCCCAAGGTGATGCTACCAGTAAAATATGAGAGATATCCATTGGTTGGTTCAGGAGAAGTCAATGATATGAATATAGCCCGATTGACCACATTTGGCCCCGCCCCTCAGGCCACTGGGGGGTCAACCCCATCATTTGTACTATTTTGAATCCCCGCCCCATAATGATGCTACCAGGCAAATATGAGCGATGGCCATTGCTTGGTTTCAGAGAAGAAGTTGTTAATATGAATATAGCCGGATTGACCACATTCAGCCCCGCCCCTCAGGCCCCTGGGGGGTCAGCCCCATCATTTGTACAATTTTGAATCCCCACCCCATAATGATGCTACCAGGCAAATATGAGCGATAGCCATTGCTTGGTTTCAGAGAAGTCGTTTATATTAATATAGCCTGATTGACCACATTCAACCCCACCCCTCAGGCCCCTTGGGGGTCAGCCCCATCATTTGTACAATTTTGAATCCCCACCCCATAGTGATGCTACCAGGCAAATATGAGCGATGGCCATTGCTTGGATTGAGAGAAGAAGTCGTTTATATCAATAGCGCCAAATTGACCCAAATTGACCCAATTTGGCCACTGCCCCAGAGGCCCCCAGGGGGTCAGCCCCATCATTTGTACAATTTTGAGTCCCCTACCCATAGGGATGCTTCTGACCAAATTTTTTTCAAATTCCGATCAGCGGTTATGAAGAAGAAGTCAAATAAGTCAATTGTTGACGGACGGATGACGGACGGACGCCTTGGTATGGCATAAGCTCACCTTGGTCCTTTAATTTGGACCAGGTGAGCTAAAAATGTAAAATTGGAAAATGTCAATTAACTATTTAATTCTGCTTTAAATAATGACAGCTCCCTAATAAAAGGAGGCGATATGCAAACAAGGCGACAGAAGTGACGAGGTGTCTGCAGTTCAACGCTGTTATTAATAAGACTTACTGAATCTGTAGTATATCCAGTTTTTATTATGTTTTTGGGTCCTGGTCCTATGTCAATATCAACATCCCCCCCCCCCCCCCCCCCCCCCCCCCAACCTTTAACGGAAATCTTATCCCTGAAAGATTGGCAAAATTTGCTATAATCATTTCAATTTCCGAAATTTTAGCCCCCAGAACCCTCACAAAAAAAATTGACTTGCACCTACGGGACTCGCATTATCACTACATTTCTGAACTCCCTCCCCCCCCCCCCCCGCCTTTCAAATTCCTGAATCCGTGCCTGAGGTCCATTGATTGTGAGGCAAATTGGTGATTGTGAAGATGTTGGTTAAATATTTCTAGAACACTTGATCCCTGTGACCTTGAATAAGGGTAAAGGTGATTTATTTGCACTTACTCGGTAGGCCTTCATCCAATGCAACTGATGTCAGACCCACTGTCCTTACCCTTTGCCTTTAAATTATTTCATTTGAACAAACTTTGTAAACCTTTATCCCAGCATGCTACTGTCTCAGAACTGTGAGCCTAGAGGATATTGGGTTTAGGCAAGATGCCTCACGAATGCAGCAACATGGATAAGCTGATGACTTTCCCTGGACCGTTTTAGGTCACTTTGTCGGGATCAACATTCAAAGGCTGCTTCCTATCTAGATTGCACCAATTTGCAAAATATGTCACAAATATAGTCTCTCTTTTTTAAAATTCTGATTCTAAATATCAAGATTGGAGACCAATATTATAAGATATCTACTAACATTAGTCCAAATTGATACAGAAATCTATTTGACTTCTTGTGTAGGTCTGGGGTCAATCGATACTACTACTAACATCAGATAAACCTGCCCTGACTATAGAAGGATTGCTGTTGGTTGCATGACAACTTGTTAATGTTAGTTACTTGGTAGCTGTGGTTTTTGGTTGGGTGGCAACCATCCTCATTAGTAGCTTGCATTTGGGAGGTGTCAGTTGAAAAAATAACCATAACAACATAAACTATACATTAACATTTTATCATGTCAAATCTTATTGCTGTCTCCCCTATAAATTTACTAATATCCTTAACAAAACATGAATTTAAATGTCTGTTATCAATAAAAAATAAAACATCAAAATATTGCACTCATAAATGACTTGAAAGAATAAAAAAAATGAATTGTGAAGGAATATATGGTTCATTTCAAACTTACCACGCAAAAATGTAAACCATTAAAGCACAGCTTTAACAGTATCTGATATTTTCTTGTTTTCAGTCACCATGATAACATGTTAATCAAATTATGGTGATTCTATAAACACAGGGACTTCGTATTATTTCTGCCAGTTTGTCACAAAAAAGGTGACATCCATATTTCATGTGGACCTGAGTATCTATAAGCAATTTACAGTTTTGGTCACGAAAGGTCTAACAAAGGCAGCAATGGATGGACCAAGGCCTGTCTATACTCAACAACATGGACACCTTAACTTACATTTTAGATAATATACCGCCACACTAATGATCACTGGAATATTTTGTAAAATAGCAATACAATGAAAATATCTCAAAGAGTAATTTTGCATTCCTGCATTCATGTTATTTTCAAGGCTTTTTTTAGGGACTTTAATTTTGGCTGTTTACATATTCTGCTGAAGACATATAACAGGTAAAAAATTATCATTAAGTCATTGTGAAAATTCAAATCTGTTTGAATATTTTACATTTTTCAAAATTAATACTTTTATATGTAGGTGACATTTTTGTATCATGTATGGTAATTTTTGTGGTTTTTCATGAACTATTACACAACCATCTAATAAGCTGAACAGGCCAAACAATATTGATTACATGTATAACCCTGTCCAATCATTGTGTGAAGTGTTGTTCCATTAAATATGATTGTAAGTTCTGTTTACATTCAATTAAATCTCTTCTCCTTTAGAAATAGGAAAATCCTCCTACTAGGAATTAATCTGAATCATAAGACAAGAGTTTTCTCCTCTGAATTGGCGTCTTTTGATTTAGAATTCTTTTCTTCTTCAGGATCTGAACAATCCCCTTCAGATTCAAGTGACAGAGTTACCTCCCCTGCTTTACATTTTAGTTCTGACTCCTGTTGAAGAAATACCAACTGTAAAGTGTCCTGGTGAAATGTTTCCTTGTCATCACCAACCTCCGCACCCTCCAGTTCCTCTTCAGTATGTGTAGTCTGGTGTCGTCGTAATGTCCCCCGCACACGGAAACCCTTCCCACACGCCTTACATACATAGGGTTTTTCTCCAGTGTGTGTCCGGAGGTGAGATTGAAGAGTTCCAGTCTGACTGAAAGATTTACCACACACCTCACACCTACATGGTCGCTCTCCAGTGTGTGTTCGAACGTGTTTCTTTAGACTGCCTGATCCTATAAATCCCTTACCACAAACATCACAGGTGTATGGCTTCACGCCTGAGTGAATTCGCATATGAGTCCTTAAGTGACCAGCCTCTGTGAAACCTTTCTCACAGATTTTACACTCATACGGTTTCTCCCCAGTATGTATCCGAGAGTGGATCTGTAGAGTGCCCGCCTGGTTGAATCCCTTTCCGCAGATTTCACACTTGTACGGTTTCTCGCCAGTATGAGTCCTTACATGTCGTCGCAGGTCCCATACTTTGCTGAATGCACGTTCACAGATTTCACATTTGTGTGGTTTTTCACCTGTATGTACGACCATGTGTCGCTGGACAGTACCTGCCTGATTAAAACCTTTACCACAGACATCACATTTGTAGGGCTTCTCGCCCGTGTGTGTACGTAAATGTACCTGTAGCGTGCAAGCCTCTATAAACCCTTTACCACAAACTTTACATTTGTGTGGTTTCTTTCCTGAATGTAACTTTAAGTGTGCTGTATATGTGACCTGATCGCTCAAGCCCTTCCCACAAATATCACATTTAAATGGCTTCTCCCCTGTGTGAGTGGTCATGTGACGTACAAGGTCGGCAGACTTGATAAACCCTTTATCACAGACCTCACATTTGTATGGTTTTTCCCCTGTATGTATCCACTGGTGTCTTCCGAGTGTTCCTGCCTGACTGAACTTTTTACCACATATATCACATGTGTACGGTTTTTCACCGGTGTGAGTTCTAATGTGTCTTTCCACATCCCCTGATTTTGCGAACAATTTCTCACAGATATCACATTTGTACGGTTTTTCTCCAGTGTGTATACGTTCGTGACGTTTAAGTGTGCCAGCTTGGCTGAAATCTTTACCACAAAGTTCACATCGGTATGGTTTTTCTCCCGTATGTGTACGCTGATGTATCTGTAGATCTCCCGAGAAAATAAACCCCTTTCCACATGTTTCACATTTGAATGGTTTGTCTTCAGTATGAATTCTCTGATGCGACTTCAAATTGTCAATTTTGCCGAAACTTTTCCCGCACATATCACACCTGTGTGGCCTGCTTTTACTGGGGTTGTGTGTAGACAGATGCCTCTCCAGATGGTCAGCTTTACTGAAACACTTCTGACAGACATCACAGACGTACGGTTTTATATTGAGATGGATCTTAAGGTGACATTGTAGATATCTGGCCTTGTCGAACCCCTTACCACACTTTTCACAGTTGAACGCCTTCACACCTTCGTGTATCTTTACATGTTGTTGTAGATCCTCCTGTTCTCTATAACACTTACCACACTCGTCACACTTGAATGATTTCTCCAGCGCGTGAGTGCGCATGTGGCGTGGGAGGTTCCCCGCGACGTTGAAACCCTTACCACATATTTCACACTTAAAAGGTTTTTCGCCAGTATGAATCATAAAATGGCGCTGCAGATGTCCGGCGCGGATGAATCCTTTACCACAAACCTCACAGCTATATGGTGTCTCCCCCGTGTGTACTTTCTCATGTTGCTGAAGACTTCTCAGTTCTGTGAATCCTTTATCACAAACACTACATCTAAAATGTTTCACTCCAGAGTTGGTGTGAGTCTTAAGATGTCGCCACAACTTGGCAGACTCCAGGAAACTTTTACTACACACGCCGCACCTGTAAGGCTTCTCTCCGGTGTGAGTACGGAGGTGGCGCTTCAGCTGCTTCTTCGTACTGAAGGACTTACCACATTTGTCACAGCTGTTAAGTCTATGTTCCATAGCTGACAGCATCCTCACTTCAGATTCTGTATCATCTTCGAGGCTGTTCCCACAAATACCAACCACTGGCGTCGGTAATGGTATCTGTTCCTGTGTAGATAACATGATTTCTTCATTGTCTGAACAGCATCCATTACTAGACAGGTCAGTTCCAGCCAGATGACCCTCCAACGGGGATGACTCTCTACCATCTGGAGGTGTGTCAGTCAGTATGGAGGGGGCCAGTATTCCAAAATCCTGCTGTTCCACATCTACAAAATAAACATAAGCTATACATATAAGACATGGCTAAAGATTTGTTACACAAAAGACTAAAATACATTGTATGGCAAATAAATATCTACAAATTTGTATCATTTGGAAAAATGTTCAAATTTGAATTTCTATTCCAATTCTCCAAATAATATCGATATCCTTGCTAAAGTTTAATGTGATCAATTTAAATAACAATAGCTTATAGTTAATTAATTGAATTGCCTTTCTATGACGTCATTAACAGTGGATATAAATGTCATAGATTTTTCAAGCAAACATGACAATGTAATGTGTAATGTTTCCATGTAAAAGCTGTGTAGTTCAATGTACATGTATATCAAAGGATTGTTTACATAGAGATGTCGACACAAGATCACAGGCAATCTGATGAGGCTTGACTAAAAATAGGGTTTAAGTTGCTACATATCTCTGACAAAGTAATTATAATCAATTAACAGCAAGAATAAGCTCATGTAGCTACTTTATATAATACCCAGAGTTATATAATCCATGCTGTTGTATTTGTATCACACACTCAAAGTATTCAATTTTCTTCTTTTCTTTTCAGTTTAAATGAACCAGTGTTAAATGTAATGGGTTCGGGGGGGGGGGGGGGGGGGGCATTACAGAAGTCCCCCAAATGCCCCCACAGTTGTACCATTGTTTGGCATACCTCAAAACTTCTACAGTACTGTACTAGGAGGGTTATATGGTACTCAAACGCTCACTTATATACCAATCTTCATTGAAATCAAACAATATTTAAATGTCGACCAATCTGAGGCCGAGGCAGCCATATGCATCTTGGATTTCCGATCAAGAAACAAAAAAAAACAAAACAAAAACAATCAGTATATCTGTGAAGTTTCAAAAATTCAGACTTAAAAGCGTTCACTTTAAGGATGCACCTATCATTTTTTTCCCTTCGTTGGTGCTAATTAGATGTATTTCTATACCATGGCAACTTCGCTAGCCAAGTGTGTACAATACAATACTCCCAAGACTTATTAGTGAAGTTGATACCATAGGTACCATGTCATCTAAAAGGCTGTAAGGCCATAATAGTGGACGCAAAACCATGGATACTGTATTTCTGAGCAAGCTGTGTACATAATCTGTCAGCTCTGTAGCGTGTTTAACAAGTTCAGAGAGAACAATATTACTACCCCAAATTAAAGCTGTACCTTTGAACACCATATACATATCTGTAGATTCCTCATCGACTTCAACTTCAGTTCCATCGAACAATTCTGGTGTATTCTCATTTATTATTGCCTCTGCTGTCTCGTTACTTTCTTCATTTTCAAATGTCTCAATATCCTTTTCCTCCACTCTTACACCATTGTGTTTCTTTCCATCTGCCTTCTCATCATCATCTGCACTTTCGTCAACATTGTCATCATCATCAGTTTCATTTTCTTTCCTTTCATTTATATAATCTATTTCTTCATCATCCGCTTCATCGTCAATCTCATCATCATCATCATCATCTTTCCCTTCATCACTGTTCAAAATAATCATGTGATTTTCTCTTTCATCTAACCTTTCATCATCATTATCTTCTTTTACCAATTTGTTGTCCTCGGATCTTGAATCCTCCTCCTCATCCTCTAGGTAATCGGAGGTATCAGACTGGTTTTGAAAGTGAAGAAAACCTCCCGTCTCACTCGGACTCTCATCATCTGAATCACAATGCGATTCTGATCCATTTTCCAATGTTGAGTAATGTTTCGAGTAAATCACAGCATTGTCAGTCATCAAAGTGTTAATATTTTGAACTGTTTTACTGTTCTTTGTTTCACCGAACAAACTGAATTGATCATCAATTTGAAAATGATCTGAGCCAATGTTGATATTGAATGAATCCACATTTGGAAATTGAGAATCAAAATTATACTTTGAATGTTTTTCTAATTCTAATTCTAACTGGTCCTCGTCTCCCAGGAAACCATCTTCATCAACATCAGACTCATTTCCCAAATCACTTGCATTGTTTTTATCATATTCACTAGATTCTATCGACAAAGTTCCAATGTCTGAAGCATCCATTCCCAGTTGTGCCGGTATCTTTCTTTCAATTTGTGGATAATCTGTCAATGTTTTAACATTCTGTGACCTGGTTATCTCCCTTACATGGGAATATTTTGATTCTCTTTTGACGAAGTTTCCCTGCCTTGTTGTGAGTACCTGGTGAGGGTGTACTGGGGAAGGGTGTTGCTGTCTCCATGGTCCAATGATTCTTCAGTATACAATCACATCATATCTTGTGATGATAGTCTGTTACCTATAATAAAATAAATTAAATATTTAATTTAATAAATCAAATAGAACAAACAAGAGGCCTAAACACTACTTCAGGAATTCTTTTCAAGTGACAAATAATGTAATGTTCGATATTCTATAAAGGTAAAGACAAAGATAGATTCCATTACCAATTCCTATATAATTTCACACTTATAGTTATGTAAAAGTTCCATATATATACATACACTGTACATCTATAATAGATATGCATGTATAGGATTAAGTTTGTTTTCAAATCAATCATAACACAATTGCAACCTTATCGCTGTCTCTGTTGCATTTTTGAAAATATTGATGTATATGTAGGTACATGGAAATCCAGGGCTTTTTCTGGGGGCTTTTCTTTTTGGGGCCATTAATGGAACCCATTCCCAATTGAAATTATTTCATATCTAAGCCAAATTCCCAATATTTTCAGTTTACTACTGAAAAAATCTTTCCCAATTTACCATTTTTTCCCCCCAAGATAAGACAAAAAGGCCTTTTCACAAATCAGTGAGAAAAAGCTCTGAAATCACTTTAATAGTTTTGATGGACGCGATGTAAATTATCAGGTGATAGATGCTATTGTTGAGGGACTGAAATATCCGGAGAGACAACCCAGGTGGTCAGGTAGATGACCCCTCATAGAGTACATCTTCATCTTCAATACAGAATCAAAACCCTTGGCAAAATGTAACATGGCTTGCTTTTTTGGGTCTGAATTTGGTTTTACCTATAATTAGAAAATTTTATGTTGTATACATGTACATTGTATTTGACAAGTTACGAGCATTCTGATTTCTCTAATTTTGGGATGCAGTACAGTGTAACATTATCTGATTCTCAAATAAATACTCCACAATTGCACGGCTGTAAAAAAAAAAAACAAAACTTAAAAACATAAAAACAAAGACGCAAATGTTATGTGTCTCTATTCAAAAGAAAGAGATTCCTTAAGGCAGTATGAGATACAAGTTTCAATCTAATTTTACCAGATAAAGCAAAACATTAAGCTGTCCCCAAAGCTAGTGAACATTTGACATTGTGGATCTATACTGTATGGTGGTGGCAGCCCTGTAATGGTGTAGTGGACTTGGAAAGCAGGTGATAGTAGATTGTACCAGCTCCAACAACGAACATGTAGCCTTACCAAAAGACATATCTTACGTATTGGCTGTTGCAGGAACGAAGGAGACAGGGTTAGATTATTTGTACTTTTGTTTTGTTTTTGTTTAACGTCCTTTTAACAGCCAGGGTCATTTAAGGACGTGCCAGGTTTTGAAGGTGGAGGAAAGCCGGAGTACCCGAAGAAAAACCACCGGCCTACGGTCAGTACACCTGGCAACTGCCCCACGTAGGTTAACGTTTCAAACTCGCAACCCAGAGGTGGAGGGCTAGTGATAAAGTGTCGGGACACCTTAACCACTTGGCCACCGCGGCCCCGATTTATTTGTACAACTACGTATATAGTCCACTAGTACAATGTACGGGTAGTTATTAAGTAGACTATATATGTTTCGACAACAGGTAGACTAGTAATGCACTAGAGTCAATCAGGTGTGTGCGCAGAATACCCCATACAGGTAATGGACAGTGTCTGGCTACCTGTACAGCATCCTGGCTATCATGTGTCGGTTATAAAGTCTTATTTGATCAAAATAGATATGTGTAATACAAAATATAATTTAATGGTCTAGTATACGTATAGTACAGTACATCCTGGAAGAACAATTCAACAACAATGTTAGCCCGAGTCTCGTCTGGCCCTGATCATGACAGCGGATACTCCAATAATATTTGAGGTCACGACAAGAATTTTTTGACAGGCTGTCATGTCGTAATAAGACCTCATATACCTGTATACTTGTACGTATAGGACGAGATACCGGACAGGTAAACTCGGGCTACCTCGATCTACTAGCTCTGTCTACTAATTAATCTGGTTATATACATGATAAATGTGCAGTAGATCATCCCGACCCCCTCATGGACGTTACCTGGCGTCCAAAAAGTACGTAATTAACTAAGCGCGTTAACAAGTTGAGCATATCTACGTAGTACCCATCACGGAGATCCGTCAAAACAGGTAACACAGGAATCGAGAACCTAAACTTTGAAGTCTGGGAATCGCCAGACGAGAATCTTAGCATTAATGCACCTATGCGTGATAAATAAACGTCATATTAATATATTAAGGACCACAAAATACGAAACTACCTTCACACTTACTCATATACAGTGCATTTATATGGCTTTGCATTGTCCGATGCTCCATTTTCTCATTCGGACGCCATGTTGGTTAAATTATTATCCTAAATGCGACGCATTAAAAATAAAGCAACAGGTAACGACATGGCACAAAACTGGCTTCCGGTTCCATCGACGTTCTATTCCTTATTCGATTGAAATACAAGCATGACAAGATGATTAGAAATAAGGACGTTTCAACATTTTTTTGACTCTGTTAGAAATTATTGAAAATTCTTTTGTTTTCTCAGAGAAAATTTAAATTGACGAAGCGCGGTCAATACATTAAGCGGAGTATCGGTTTTGTTGGTTCTTAATCTATTTTTAAGAAAAGACATTCAAAATCTTGATAAAGCTCGTCAAATTTATCTGAAGTTAACGCCAAGCAAATGTTGTATATGTTCACATATTTTTTGAAGAGTTACGCCCCTTGAAAAAAGTTGTTCATATCTTAGTTCAGTGGACCCTCGATAATCCGAACACCTTCGTTCCCAGCCCAAACCGTCCGGATTACGAGTTTTCCGAACTGCCGAGTTTCGCCTACCAGGTCTAAAAAATTGTCGTGTAAGAGTTATCTCTCTTGACTATATACAATGCGGGACGTTTAAATGACACTTCCATTTCATAAACACGTCTAATTGTCAGTCTTTTTAAAAGATAAACATACTTTTGTTGCTGATATGATTTTTGTTTTGTTTCATTTTGTAGAAACTAAAAAATAGACAATGTTTTTAAAAGAGCATGTAAAGTGAAAGTTGTTTTATATTTCCAGAGACATATATACCACACAAGTCTCTGACATAACGGTGTTACAAGCCCATATCCTTGTTTACCCAATACAAATGTAACCGAACCCTCCTTATTGTTCAAATGTTAATGATGTTAATTACCTATCATTAATTTATTACATGTATTTGAGATTGATTAATTATCGGATCTTGTACTGTATGTTAGCAGAGACATATATACAGTTCCAGTATATCGATACACACATGCGCAAAGCCCGATTTACCTGTGCTCGCGTGTGTTTGATAGGGGACAAGGCGCTCTCGATAAGGGATATGCTTGAGTGGTCACGAATAAAGAGAGCCACCACTTGTACGGGGAAATATGTCTCTGATGTTAGCTACGAATTCGAAATAGCAATCCGTTTTAAAGTTGCCGTATGTAAAATAACTATATTATATATTGTACGTCAAGTTGATAAAAGCAAGACCAATCTATACTGTGCTTAAAATCCTTTAATACTATAGCATTTAGGTCGTAAAGAAAAAGCAAAGTACCGTTATAAAAACAGAGCTACATTGCAACACAGGTAAACACCCGGGGCTATGACCTGGCAGCGGTCGCTATGACTGCGCACATGATGGAGATACATGTACATTTGCCATGTTTTGAATGGAGGAATCCATCAGAAACAGTCAAAGAGGAAACTAAAACAAAATCCATACACCAGTTTACAACAACTTTGAGGAGAAACTCTTCTACATTTCGTTCAGTCAAAACATAAGACATCCTTTCTTCAGAGGACGTTGTATCCGCACCAAACGAAATACCTTTAAAAACAGTGTAAACTTCGCCAGTATGAATAACTTTTTTTTGTATAATTATAGGACAATTTCAAATAATTATGAACTCCAGCTTTATTCTATACAAACTGTATTTAAGTTGTATTGTGGGTTAAGGCTGTTACATCGTTTAAAACCTTTTGCCATTGTAGTGGGGAATGTTATCGTACATATGTACTTTAAGCTTAACCCTGTTAGCTTATAACCTGTCAGTACATATACATTTACGATAACATTCCGACACGCTCCTGTTACACCATATTACAATCAAGGTCCTTCTTACAGCGCAATTGACTGAAATCTCACGTTACAAGTTGCATGACATATCTCCGATTCTACTACAGTAATTAGATCAGCCAGTTTTGCTGTGTGTCAAGTAGTACACTGTCCCGTCCCGGGGACTGAATTCGAGGTCGTTTTCAAAAAGTGTAGCTCGTGTCAGACGAAACACGAAAAGTGTTAAGCAATAGAAGAGATAGATAACCTAAAGGTCAAAGTGTTTTCCTTTCTGTTTTGTCTCTCATTTTGGCTGTTTCTCTGAAAACTTTGATATACTTATGAAGAAGTGCTGAACAGTTAGTGTTTCCTCATAAGCTTCTATCCGGGTTAACAATAGTGATTATAAGGTACGTTAGTATATCGAAGGGGGCACAAACAGAAAAAATCAAAACACAGCTCAAAGCTCTTCTTCCCGAACAATATTTTTGACGACCTTGGATGACCTTAGTTGTTGATTGGACGTTCACAATGTGCAAAACCTATTACAATTGTAAGGAGTCGAAGATCTTTTCACCAGGAAAAAAATAAATACATAGAAAATAAAAAGAATAAAGACGAGTTCCATAAATCAATACGGAAATGAAAGCGAATATTTATCTGATTATTAATTTGCTATTTTTATTTCATTTTAAAGTCATTTTCACTACATTCATCGCTCAATAGTGAAGTCATATTATATACTGAAACTGCATAACTATTCATTATCGTATATTATATAGAAGATAAATACTTAAGGCAATAAACATATCGTCAGCGAAATTTTGCCTTCATTACAAATACATCTCAAACAACATAGAAAGAAAAGAAAGAAAATATATTCAGGCTCAAGATCACACCTTGCATAATGACACACATGTACATTGACAGACACACACATACTATAATAATAAGAACACACATAGCATAGCATAATGCAACGCATTGATATAATCGGTACTATTAAAGTTATTTACAGTGATATTGTTATGATAGACAGTGTATATACAATAGACCGCATTACACTACTCAGCTACATCATCGTGTGATTGCTTAGTAAAGAACATGGTAATACTGTATGTACATACAGTATATACAGTATTACACATTGTACCATGTTCTTTACTAAGCAATCACACGTTATTATGATATATTTACATTTACACTGCAGCCCCACTATATAACTTTACCAAGCTCACTTGGAAGTTATGAGTCCATAACTTCCAAATCTTTATTATGACGTCATTAATATAGTGACGTCATAATTGTCACGTCGGCGATAACGAAAGATGGCTGTTGAAAAGGCTGTTCCGTCTTTGACGATAATAATTTGTTCATTCATCGTCGGAGCAAAATTCCTGGATATAGTCTTTAAAAATCGTTGTCAAATGTAAATATAAGCATTGAACTGCTCTTAGTTGGAAGTTATGGGCTGATGAATGCCAACTGGACAAAGGCAAATTCAACATGAAGCGCATTTGCCTTTGTCCAGTTGGCATTTTTCAGCCCATAACTTTCAACTGAAAGCAGTTCAATGCTTAAATAAACAACAACACACCATACGTTATACAGTTTTATAGATAGTATTACTGATGCATAACTCATAAGCCAAAATTGAGTAGACCCCATAACAAGAAGTCATAAGACATAGTCATGCAGTACTGTGAAATACACCTTGTTACACGCTTTGTAAGATGCAATCACACAATGTTGTAATTACCATAAATGTTCAGACTAGGCACAGGGACACGTTACAATAGAAATGTATGTATAAAATATATGGGGGGGTCGATATAAACATAACACACACATTACTATTGTAACGTGTCCCTGTGGACTAGGCTTTGATAAAATACTCACGTTAGCTATTCATGCACAGATTCTCCGATAACAGCAGAAAACGCTTAAAATTGCGCGTTGATCAGATAAATTCAATTCTTTATTAGTCTTGAGAGTATACATCTCATCAACATAATAAAAATTACAAAGAATATAATTCAAGTCAGCTCGGGTAGAGCTATGCACTGGCATATGCCATTATAGCATGCATATATATACTCTCCAACATCAAATCGAACAGCGATAGAATAATGATTTAGAATAACTGAAGAAATCACAGATTTTGAAGGAGATATAACGCTTAGTGGTCCACATTATATTATTAACATATTTCGGGTTCTAGTATTTCCCCTCAATAGAAGATATCGGTGAAACGAATACAGAATGAGATGCTGCACCATAATGATTAGGACTTCACACCTGAACCTTTCCACCTGTAAATGTGACATCACGCGCATTACAGTTGAGTGTAGACTAAATGTTACATCCAAGTGCACTCCTAGTGCACTGCATTTGGACTTGGAGTATTTAATATTTAAATATTCTCTTACAAAAAAATGTGTACACTTTCTATATCTGGTGTTTTGCGTTGTCCCCAAATTTCTGCCTCATAACATGATATACAGCTTACATTTGAATAAAAAAATGACCGTGCGTTTCTTCGTTCAAAAGATATTTTTAAAGGAAGATGTTAACGAAAACAATGCATTTTTACATTATTCTGCAAGATGTTGCTGTGTTTTTGTAAACTTTCAATTGTAATTAAAAAACATACCTAAGTATTTGAAACTATTAACAATATCTACATTCAAATTGTAATATTTACATTTTGTTTTCAATTTGCCTATATGTTGTTAGTAAACCAAATTGTATTCATGAGATTGTATACTACAATTTACAGTGATTCGGTCAGTGTAGGAATACAGCTCCAAGTGTTGTAGGTTAAAACAATGGCCGTCACGGCGTCTTTACTTACATAAGCCACAAAAAAATAAAAACCAACAAAAAAGGCAACTTCACAAATAATGAGAGTAAACTTTTTTTTTATAAAAAATAGAGTTGACACAAAATTATTATAAGCGCTATTCTTGATCTATACGAAAGTATCAAAATGTCAATGTCGTCACACTCACAGGGGCTCGTGTGCACGTTTTCAGAAATGCTCGACACGACAACATTAAAAGTCCAGTATTTATAAAAACAAATCTTGTGGAAAATCGGAAGTATCGTCATGGTTTCTGGTTTTGTATGTATACTGAATTTTAGTTGTGTGATTCTCCACTGAAGTCAAAGTCCTACCTTAAAAAATCGAGCCCCTGTAAAGTTAAACATCTTCTGTTAGGAAGTTAGCGACACTGATGTAACCAGTTAGACTAGAATCTGTTTCGAACGAAATATGCTTGGAATCGTACTATCAAGACGACTTTCATTTAGAATTTAAGAGCTGATATTCTTCTGTCAAGTCAAGTCGGGGTACGTAATCCCGATGATTTACACATATCTAACATTCTACGACCAAATGTATTTACCACTTTATCCATGTTATTGCGGTTAATACTATCCGTTTCAACCCTATAGTCAATCAAGTTACTTACAGTGAGCATTATGTTATCATGTAATATATCGTTTTCTATATAATCATTCTTTCCCCCACTTCGAGCGTTCATGTCGCCGACAATATATACATTTCCGGTATTCTTATATTGAGCTATGGAATCTTCTAAACACTGAAATAAATCAAATTCACAATGATCGAAAAAAAAATCTCTTCTACTTTATTCACACTCTGGTGTAGATAATTAATAATCCGTTTATGCTTTTCTAAAGTCTGGACTATCTGCTTACCACCCGTACTCCGCGTTTCCATATCGTCGAACTTATTTGTCACGAAGCTAACAGCCTGTTCAAACTTCTCTATCTTCTTTACTACTGCGAAATACAGACCTCTATCCCCGGCACTTTGGATGTTAGATTGTTCAACTTATCAATTTCCTATTGATTTCTGCAACGTCAACAGCTACTGTATTGTTTTGAGCGTTCGGTGTTGATGTTGATGGTGGTGGTGTTTGCACGTTGACGGTTTTGGACGGGCTGCATTTAGAATGGAACTCAACAACCCTGTCAATTGATTGCTTATATCAGTACTGTCATTACCGGCCGCCTTCTTTCGTTTCCTAAAATTTCTAACCATATTGAGGAATCACACAATAGCAGAATGGAGATATTTTTTTACAGCATTGCAATTTTATCCCCGTGTGCCATTCCCGCAGGTAAATTCAACATTATCACTGTGTGCGAACTCAACTGTACGGTTACCGGATGTTGCGATAGCTGAAGCGGTTGAAAATGGCTACTGATTGCAGAGGTGAGAAGAAAATAACAATTTTGTACCGATAAAGAGGGAATTGATACAAAGAATAAGTTTTGGTACATGTTTAGATATCAATCTTGCCTTGAGACTATCAACATGTCGTTTAACTATAACCAAACTATCGCAAGGATTAAAAATCACTTGCTCCTCATCGAAAATTTTATCTGAAAGATGTTATTATTTTCATTTATATACTCTCGTTATGTGTTATGTCTTCTATTTTAGGCCTGAAACGAAAGTTTGTACTCTGTTTATTCTATATCACCATTCCTACACGATATAATATTATGCAAACTTACATTTAACGAGAAAAAATACACCGAATTGAATGCGGGATTGTGTACGGGCTGTTATGAAAATACTGTAAGGCTTGTAGCGATTTATAAAAAATGAACCGTACGGGTAACTGTGATGGTTATCGATACATTATAAGTACATGTAGTCTGAGCCACACTCTTAATGTCCACGATATTTTTGTGATTTATTCGATATCAAAACATGTTTCTAATGATATTTCTTGCATACTGTTTCAGATCACGATGGAGTACCGTTGCTATTATTGTGATTTCAAATGTTTGCTTTTTGAAGACGTAATTGAGCACTGTCAATCTTTACATGGACATGAAATACTTAAATTCAAACTGCAAAATACTCACCAAAAGGAACTATAGTTCAGAACAAAAATTTCCAAATTGTACCAGATGTAGTAGGAAGACAGGGGGAAAAGGATAAAAGTAAATAGTGACTCATGTACTATCATTAAGACCGGTCCAAAGATGTTTCTACACAGACAGAAGAGAATGATGGGCTGTATATACAGATCACACAGAGGCTCCCAGGCGTTATTCAAACTTTAAGGAAAACAACATGACAAATATATATGTAAAATTTAACGACCTGCTAAACCGTAAAGCATTACCAATGAAAAACATCGCATTTCTTTTGTTTTTTGATGTTGTGGATTGGTACTGCCATGTCAATATTCATGCTATGCGGTATTCCGCCGTGGTGAAACAGTTTTGGAGAACAGGAATGAAACTGTTCAAAGGGAAATTCCTGAGATTTATGGGAGGTTGGAAGAATCAGGGTTTAAATCAGAAGGGACAAACCAGTTCACAGGATGCGAAAATAAATTTTGCTGTTCCACATCATTCACGTTTAAAGGATATTGAACTGTCACAAAAACTAAGAAATGTAAAGCCAGGAACATTGCACGAGATGATAGAAATGGCAAAACTGGACGACGTGGAGCAGCACAATACATTCAAACTATGTATCGACGGTAAAAAAATCAACACAGGTACAATTGATCAGAAAATTGATCTTTCATGATGATTAAAATAATGAATTTGTGTGGAACCATATTTTGTGTACTTGTGTACTTGATTACGCCAAATTGGAACTATCTGTTACGCTGTTACATCGATCATTCAGCTGTTTCGTCACTACGTATAACGAACGTAGAATACTGTTTCTTATGATTTTTTTTTCAAAGATTACGTTGAAAAATAGTTTTGAAATGTAAATATAAGAAATAATTTATTTTTTTTGTTCCCTCTCAGGTTGAGTTTTAAAACGTCTTTTAAATACATATTCTGTAATTGTTTTCAAGTAATTATTATAATTATCCAAACACTCTACAAAGCATTACGTCTTAAGCACTGCACAAACAAGGCCGACCTATTGAAGACCTGCCATCTTCCAGACGTTGTGAATCAATGGTGAGTTTTAAATGTCTGCAATTTACCTTGAACACAACTGATCTCCTTTTCATAGCATACGTAGGGTTTGTCATCGTACTATTATGCGTGACAGGTTGTAATCAAGTTAATACACTCATAACATTATAAAATGACTGAACCACACGTTAATGTTTTCAAGTACATAATAATATGCATATTATTCAGACAAACCAAATATTGTCTACGTGTGTACGTGCCGGTTTGTAATCGGGTGCATTCTAATAAAACATCGTCCGACCAATTATATCCGGAATTCGACGGGTCATTTTTCGATCAACTTCTCCAAACCGAACCCTCTGTAAACCGAACAAATAGTGATGTCCCATGCATGTTCGGTTTATAGAGGTTCCACTGTATACTAGCGGAAAAAAGAAACGCAAAACGATAGTTACAATCTTTCATGATTCTTTGATTATGCGTTCATGGTGTGGGCTTCTCGATAATTTAATCATTACTGAATAGATTTTGATGACTTTTGTTGTCATATCCCTAACGGTGATCGCATGGATACCGTTTAAATAGGAGTACCCTGCGCGGTTTCTGATCGAAATCAGTAGCGTGTGTGTCCACATTCACCAGTCGCTGCTCTTACTCTCCTTAACATTGACGTCATTAAGGTGTTTATTTCCATTTGAGGGATATTATTCTACTCCTGAATTAGGTCCTGCGTAAGTTGAGCGACTTGATATGAAACGTTGACACGCTTCCGAGCCCTCCTGTTTTGAGTCAAAAAGTCAAGCGAATCCTATCAACATAGAACCCCGTGTTGTCCTATTGCAAAGTAAGGATACGCTGTTGGATAATAGAAAGAACGTGTGGTATCAAGGCCTGTTCTCGATATCTTACTGCTGCCCTTTCCTTTACGCAAGAATCAGAATATCGTTCAACGACGTCGATACACAAGTTGTTGTCCATCTGACCTTAAAGCGTAAAGCGGGGCTCGTCATTGAACGACACGCGTCTCCAAAAGGCCAAACGAAACCGATAAGGGGCATGTGCAAGCAGCTACTGTATTTGATGTTGGCGTCACCTGTAAGTGACGGCCCAACATAGTGACGTCATGGCCTTAATGAAGCTCCCGCAACCGATACCTAACCGTTCTTGGACACACTGGCCGACTATGAGTGCCGTCAACTTGACGTGCCGTCTCCGTCTGAAATCGATTATGGGGGTGCGAGGGACGTATGCTTCTAACTCGACGTCCGCTCCTGTGACTGTCAGCCAATCTCTCTGTGACTCTGAGACGCCTATAAGAACGAGATATTGTTGTCTAATGTGCACCATATTGCTTAGCTTCATGACGTTCCAAATGCCCTTGTATTATCAGAGAATTGGCCCTATCCCTGTCGACTGGACTCAAATGCGGCATTTCGTTGTGCAATCGCTTCGAAAAGAAATGTTGTGCTACTGATCTGTACTGTTTCATGTTGTGCTACTGATATGTACTGTTTCAATTTTGATTTGTTATAATTTACCCCGGATGAAATCTTTCTTCAAAGAATCTGGTGAAAGCATGCAAAGTGCACGGAGTAAGCTCGATGTTAAGTTTAATTGAATTTTAACCATGTGCCTAAACGCTATATCAGAAAAACAAAACTTGCGTTTCTTTTTTCCGTTAATGTATATTCACACGACTCTCATCAACAAAATCTGTTATTAAGATAGCTTATCATTTGTGAAATTAAATCACTTTTTGTTCAACGTTCGCGAAATCACTTTTTTGAGAATATGTCCGAAGAGGTTGATTCGCGAAATAAATTATTCACGAAACCAACAACGTACTGATGAATTTCATACAAACTTGAAAATGAATAGCAATAAATATTCCCCATGGGACAAGCTAATTATATTGTTACTTACTTACTCCCCACAAACCTTAGACGAGTGATTTTTGCGCAACGATTTCCGTTACACTACCAATGAATGTTTATGCGTGGCCTTTTGATGACTAATACGGTATGTATACTGTTTTCATCATAACGAAATCGTCACGCATAAACATTCATTGGCCGTGTAACGAAAACCATGGCACAACCCATACGTTTCAACCTTAAGGAAAAAATGAAAAAAAAATGAGATAAACATACATCGGCATACAAACCTATTCCACCAAAGAAAAAAGGTATTTTCCTCACAAGAATATTTACAAATGTATTTCACAGGAAACAGAATAACTCTAGAATTTTAGAAAATGTCTAATTACTGGTTTGGTATTGACCAGCTCCGCAACCACGCAAGCATCCCTCCCCCTCAACCCGCCCACCCCACCCCACCACACACAGAAACACTTAATGCATAGTTTAATTGGGATGGTTGCATAGGGGCGACAATTAACACAGTCTTATAAGAACGGTGGGGGAATGAAGCACCGGCAAGTACAGTTTTGTGGGAACTGGTGTAGAAGGGAACACTTACTAACAGGAACGGTTGTATGGGAGTTGTGCAAATCGAAACACATATGGGGACGGGAATGCAAAGGGCACCACTAGACACGGTTTTCTTGGGAAGGGTGCACCGACAGGTATGATTGTATGGGAATGGGTACACAAGTGGGTACCAACGGGCTTATAACATACTGACCAGGTCATTACTACTCATGCATTTTATCTAGACTATCCTTTTGGCCATACTGGAGCTGCAAATGTGATAGTATGCGGATAACTCGATTCCACATTTTAAGATATAGTAATATATTTTTGCTTATTCAGACTAGACTCCTTATATTGAAAGAGCTAATTTCATTCCTTGTACGATAATTATGTAGTTGACTTCTCGGGTCCCCGCAGTGATTGGCAAATTGCCGAGATCGCGTGTGATCTTATCTATACATGGACCCAAATAGCAGACTTCTTTTAATAATTGTCACAATTCGTGATGGTTGTTAAAACGAAATGAGATATGTTTATGTTTTGTTGACGAAATGTTTATAGACTTCGTACTTGGCAACGAACGGTGGTGCGGAATATTTACGTCTATGAATTTCAAAATGGGCGACAATCAGCCGAGGTAAGTAAAGGAGATTATTTAATTCGTAAATAATTTGTTTAACTTGATGAGAAATAGATATTTCAAACCCTGTTGTCAATTTTGTGTGCTTGATGTGGGTAAGACACTTCAAAGTGGTATCCAAGGCAATATGTTTTAGAGTTTTCCGATATGCAGGTTGACGAACAGTATGATAAAGCCCTGCATTCGTCGCCATGGTAACATTTCGATATTTCAGTGACGTTGTTGCGGTAGTTTTCTTCCATTGGGATTTTTACTGGTGTAACATTTAAGGTAATATTTATTTATTGTGTAAATCATGTCTATAACGGCCTGAAGTGATTGTTATTTGGTGACCGAAAATATTAGGGGCTAGAGTATTTTGTTGTAATACCGTCGAACATGTATTGGAGATGTTAAGACTGACATAATTATCAGACCTCAAGCATCTTTGTAGTTATAAAAAGAATATATATCTAGTCAATCTGAAAGAATGGTATATTCATACAACTTGTGTTGTTATTCTGAAGGACTTTCATATAGAATAATCAGTGGTCGTCATGAGGGTTCGGATGAAAAACGTGATTTTTTTTAAAAAAGGATTTAGAACATGATGTTAGTGGTGAATTAAATAATTTTGAATATAAGAGTCAGAGTATTAATCTGTAGCTAATGAAGTACTTGAGTAATGCGAATTCTTTCCATGGAATTGGTCAGTGTGGTACCTATTTTGGCAGTACTGTTCATTTGTTCGATCAGACAGCTTCATGTACAATCCCAGAAACGTACATGTGAAATTACATTTTTTGTCTTTGTCCACAATATGTGATTTTCTTTATTTTTTTCTATGACCATTATAATTTTATAGATATTTGTACAGTCCAATGAACCTTTTATTTCATTATCTCGTCAGTTTAGCAATAATACTAGTGTAGACAGGAATGGGAGGTATTCGTTTGGGTTAAACAAATATTTTTCTTACCCACTGATCATCTTAGGATTAGTAACCGAGAGGTAGAATCGATTTCAGCTAAAACCTATGATAATAAACTTCTATCAAACATCGACATAAATAAAACCAAACTTTGACTAAGGTATGTAGTAACTTCATAGGAAAATGTTAATTGTATTCCTCATATCGACAGCATGGGTAATTTGTGGAACACAAACAAATAAAACCGCATCGTAAAAAAAGAGTAGACAGGAAAGAGAGGAAACAAGAAAGGAAAAAGTTTAGAGATTTTATCAATTGTAATGAGAAGATATGGCGACTGTCTTATACTCTAGTCTTCGATTGGAAGTGATCCGAGTGCTTTTGCGCGACTAAATTGCACGTAGAAATGGCCAGATTTTCCTATTTAAGCCGGTGCACACATAGTGCTCGAAATTCCGAATACAAATCTTGACAAGACTGGTGTTTAGATGGATAGTGAAACCTTTCTTTTGTAGGTCCGATCGTTCAGGAGGCTATAAAGCAGTCTATATATGTTTGTTACAATATTGCAGCTAATTTCTCTCAGATATGGAGCTAATATAAATACAGTACACTTTGTATATACCTGTATATGGAGAGATTAAAACATAAAACGTGCGCTTCGTTTTTGGAACTTCTACAGAGCCCTTTTAATTTTACCGAATATTCATGGGTTCGTATTGCATATTTTGTTAAATAACCTCAGTTGTTAAATACTGAATATGTGTAACTGTTCCATAGTACATGTATGTGTCTGTATGTGAACGTTTGTAATTTAATTGTGTCTTGAATAAGTATTCATCATTTTTCACGTACATTGTACGTACACATCGTTGATACATGCTGTTAATGAAGCACTTGAAAAGTGTATTATAAACGAAGGTTCGTCACTATCGTATATCTCTGCATTCGCGGTAAATACCGATAATTATGTGATAATAATATATGCAATGACCAAAACATATCATGATTATCCTAGGGTGATATTTCAGAAACGATTTCTGAATACTGAAATTTCGTATATATATATATATATATATAATTAAGGATTGAATAAAGTTATGTTGAGGTGTATAAACCTGAATAAGTCTTGAGACAAATTTTACGAACTGCGAGTTAGGTTCATGGAGTCTGCATTAAGTGGAAATATGAATATTATCAATTGAACGCTTTTTAACATGCACCTTTAAGATGTGCATTAACTCGGTGTGTGATTGTCTTACAGGGATGTGCATGTGTGCAGTTACAATCATAAACACAGGTCCTTGAAAGAAGTAAGATTGTGCCATGAGCAGTGAGTATATATTGATGATTTTCTTATCAAATAAATGTATTTAACTGATTTGAAAATAGCCGTTTTTTTTTAACTGAATATTTACAACGGTTCATGCTTATTGCAATTTACTTTTGAAGATGTTCTCATTTGTTCTATGCAATCCTGTTTATTAATATCGAAAAGTCCGTCTTTAATTATAATGTAAAATTTTTGTTTGTTTGCCATATATAGCTAGGCATATTCAAAATAATTCGTTCTTTATTTAACACCCATTTATCGTTATGCATTAACATGTCTTGATAACATGATCTTAAAATATAATTATCAGTGTTTACTATCTTTATCCAATACTTAAAAAATCTTAATTTCCTTAACAATGTCAATGGATATCTACCTAGCTCTAAATAAGTCATGGCATTAACGGTATTTTTCCGTACACCGAGTAATTGTGTACATAATGCAGTATGTACTTTTTCAATGTCAGGCGCTTCGTGAAAGCCTCATATTTCTGAACCATATCTTAAAATACTTATAATTTTTAAGAAACACAGTTGTTAATTGAAAATTGCATCACGCAATCATTTATATATAGTGAAAACAATAAAGGTGATAATATTTCCCTATGAAACAATCCGTTATCACAAATGAAATATATAGATAATGGGTCATTATGACATTATGACATTCTGAATTTTGAGGTATACAGGGAAGTCTCGTTAGCCAAGGTATACTAGGTGTGAAGGGGAGAACAATAGGGGATAATTACATGTAAGGCATCATATAACTTCAAACTTTAATGAGTATGTCATCGTGATCTATTTCTATTGGGTTATTTCTTATTTATTTCAATTTCAACAGACCAAAAGAATAGATAACAAATTGATAAAATATACCATTAGAGTAAATAAAATACAAATACGGTAACATTAATGTCCAAAACAAATGTCCTCTAGGCAATCATCATGTTATGAACAGCAAACAACCTGATTCTAAAAACAAATCTCCAAGTCAAACTAAAATCTTTCACGTAAGACTTTAAAAACCTGTCAGAAACGTGCCAAAGGTAGCTATAATTAATTTGGACATTACATTTTCTTACATTAATCCGTCATTAACAGGGATAAAAAATAGTTGAGCTACTCAACCTTAAAAACCGATGTGGAAGTTAATTTCTCCTTTGAAATAACTACCAAGTTCAATCAAGTAGGCTATGTATAGATTTGAATTAACATATAAAATATATGAATTTACGTCTAAATTCCGTACTAGGCAAGCTGAATGTGTGTACACATCTAAAAGTAAGATAGACTATTATAGTTTAATTTTGATTTGATGCAGAAACTTTAAAAACTTTCCGTGTGCTACTTCAACTTGACGTATGAGAGTTGTTTGATATGGTAACCATATTTCAGAGCAGTATTCTAACTGAATGCGTACCATACTTATGTACAGAGAGCGGGTAACAGACACGTTTGTAAACGGCCTGCAAGTACGTTTTAAAAATCCAAATATTGGCATGGCCATACCAACCACTTATTAAACATGTAATGCAAAGCTAGGATTTGGAGTGAGCCATACACCTTAGTCATAAACATGTGTTTCCTTCACCACGGCAAAAAGGAAGGGTTTTGGAATAACGTAAAACAGAGGGTAAATAATTTAAATACGTACACACAGATTTATTTAACAGCGATTAAATATAATTGTACTTAATAATATATTATTAAAAGTACAATTTAAACTTGAAACGAGAGATGAAGCTAGGTTTCATAATATGTGTCGATTAAATAAAATTGGGTAACGTTTAAGTAATTACCGCAAACATCTAAGATTTATTATGATAAGCAGCCCACATTTAATTCATTTAAATCTTTATTATATAAGTCATTTTCAACTTGTCATTTTCATATGAGAATGAACCCATTTTACATCGTTATACAATGATCTAATTAACACTTACAACTTTAACAATTCCCTCTCTAATTGACTTAAATAGCCGTATCGTATTGTATAGACTTCGATTAACTAGGGACTGTAATGCAAATATAGCCAAATTGAGTATAAGTTATTTTATTATATTTCCTATCAAATGACATTAATTTTTTGTTAATATTTGACGTGAAAAGCCTTATTTGTATTTAAATGCTTAAACAATGTCTTTAGGGTTATATTTTCTCATATAGCTTAACAAGTTACCTCGATGACACTTGTATGCTTTTTCAAGTTTTTATAATGCTTTATACATTGTTCTTTATGGTTAGTTAAACTAACACGATTTTCATCACTCTTACAATTATTAAACGTGTAAAGGGCGTTTTTATAATCTCTATATAATCGTTTACAGTATATTTTGAACCAGGGTTTGTCATCTGTCTTACCTATTTTTCTGACATTGTTACATATAACATTTTTGGTAAGTGTACAAAAAGGCAAAATAAGATTATTTAGTTAAAGTTCAAATTTATCTACACTCGTATCAATGCTACCCTTACTTTCTTCCAAGTTCATAAAGATGTCTACATCATGTTTTTCATAATAGGTACTATTCGCTTGAGGACAATAATTGATAAATATATATGTTGTGGTGGGGAAGACAATCATGATATAGTATACCATGAAGGTCTTTGTGGCGGTGTTTATGTCAACCCCGCTAAGGCTAGCATAGGTTCCTATATATTTTTATCTAAATTTTGATGTTGAATGTAGTTGTCATTATTGTATGGGAGCAACTAATTTGCCATTATAAAAATTATTTCATGTTAGAAGCTTGTAAGTGGCTTTCTCAGTAATAAATTTAAATATCAACCTGGTGGGTGGTCATTTCAATTCCATATACTTGTTTGAGCTGTTCCTAATATATGTGGAGGAGTATATATGTATCTGTATCGTCAACTGATAATACACGTGCTGTTTTTAAAAGTATAATACTATCCGTTATATTTTCAACAATGTTACAGTAATTTTTTAACTCATCTTTATGAAATATAACAATTCCTCCACCCTTTCCGTCATAGGGGATATTTTGTAATTTACTTGTGTCTTGATAAAGGGGAAGATTGCCTCGAAAAGTCGACAATTTACATGTCTGTACTGTCGTTATTACTTATTGGCAAATTATGTATTAAGTAAATGTAAATAGTGTCCTGGTGATGGATATACACAATGTACATTAAAACATTAAAAACACAAGTGCTTTCGCTTACTTTCATAGCAAGCTTTTAACCTTTCATTTCAACGGAAGAGTTTTCTCTGAAAGTAAGCGAAAGCGCTTGTGTTTTTAATGTTTTTATTTCCCTAACACCGAAGAGTTATTGGCGTAGGAGTTAAGTGGTTAACAGAGCAGCTGATCAATATTTATCATTTGTGAGTCACTAGGAAGATCTAACAAACGAACGAACAAACAACCAGTCCATCCCTTTCCTGCATTTTATTATAATACCGATGTCTACTCTTGGTTAATGCAAATTAATCATTTCGCTTCCAGGAAAAACTATGAAGCTAGAATCCATTTAGTTGCGTAAGTACATAATATTATCATAAACAGGTTTTTAAATCGTTTCATTTTATCGCTATGTTCCTTGTATACTGACTTATACACAAGTTAAAATAACATGTATTTCTTATTTAAAAAAAATGCCTACACATCATATGATATTTCTAGTCATTTAAATTGAAACTTGATGTGATGTGTTTACCAAAGTATGATGCTCACCGATACCGTGGTTACAGCCCGGTTATATATGAAAATAGTTTTTCGTCTATCATGATTTTAAGAATAACTTTTAACATCGGCATCATCAAGACGTAATTACTTGGCCACCGAAAACAACCACTTTATCTTGACGCAAATGTTTAGTTTATCATTTTTCTTTAGACGCATGAAATGATTTCCCACGAACCAATCAATTTAAACTAAAGAATTTTTTTGTCTCAATCAGTATATCTGTATAAATAAGGTTGTTCTAAGGTATTATTTTCACGTTGATTTTCTGCTGTGTGTTTACCGATATACAACATGACATGCTCATTTTGACAACTGCTAATTAGACACAGTTCCAAAATTTTAAAAGCCAGAACCCCCAACTCTCCTTCAATTGTATACCCTTGTTTAATGCTAATCAATAATTTTGTTTCCAGTGAAGAGAGGCGAGCTAGAATGGAGGCAGTTTCGTAAGTACATAACAATATCATATCTACATGTATATGTTTTTAATTATTTCCATAATTTCGCTAAGGTCCTTGTTCACTGAACGATACACACATTAAAATAATGTTTTATTTTGTTTTATTTTCTGATCTGAATGATGCTTGTACATCATATGATATTTAAACCCTTTGAACAACGGAACTTGATAGTGAAGGTGTTTACTAAAGTGTAACGCTCAACGATACCGTGGTTACAGCCAGGCTATTTATGTTTTTGTTTTGTTTTTTTCATTCTTTTAGAATAAGTTTTAACATCAGCAGCATCAAGACGTTATCGCTTGATCACCGTAACCCCTTAACAGGACATATTTAATGTAATGCATCCACACATTATACACAAAGCCATTAAATTTAATTCATCAAATTAGATTGTTATGTCTATCATTTTTCTTTACACAGGTTAAATGAGTGCACACGAGCTAATGCATGCATTTAAACTGAATAAACATTCTGTCTCAATCAGTATATCTGTATAAATAAGGTTGTTCTAAGGTATTATTTTCGCGTTGACAGCCTCCTGAGTATTTACCTATATACAACATGACATGCTCATGTACATTAATAATTTCGCTTTCCAGTAGATTGGAGAAAGCTGAAATCAGGGCAGATTCGTAAGTACATATAAACATCTTTAAACGTATTCCTACCGCACATCATAATAAACATCCATTTCATTTATATAAATGCTCCATTGTTTACACGCAGAATACGGCTTTCTGATTACTTGAGATTTTTTTCATAACTCTTTGGAAAAAAAGAATATCAGAAAATGGCGCAAAACATATGACGCCACAATACGACCATTGTCGTTGCGTATTGATTTGTGAAAAATAATCCCTTATAAGGTCAGTTAAATTGCATAAAACATTTTTAAGTTTTAAAAATCAGTTTCAAAAATTAAACATCAGCGTTCATTTCAGTTATGATTTAGTTTATTAGGTCATTAAGTTAAATAATCATTTAAATATGCCAATCATATGATTCTCTTTTAGTAAGAAAGTTCATACGTGTTTTTATGGACATCAACACAGCTGCAAGGAAGAAATAGAACAGTGTCATGAGCAGTGAGTATATCTTAATTACCCTTCTTTTTTGCCACATTTTCATGTAATCAAGCAGATTCTTGTATTTTCTAAATTATTGTTATACTTATCAATGTTCTGCATCGCGGTGACCAGTGGTTAAGGTGTCCCGACACTTTATCACTAGCTCCCATCCAATTGGTCGCAAGTTCAAAATGCACATGGAGCAGACCGTAAGTCAGTGTTTTTTCTACGGGTACTCTGGCTTTCCTCCACCTCTAAAACCTGGCACGTCCTCATTTCATTCTGGTTGTTAAGGGAACGTTAAACAAAATAAACCAAATACTCATCGAAATTTGAAATCATCGTATCACTGTTAATGTTGTCCTAAATTTTGTAAGCACCATAACTTTGAAACTAATTTTACTTGCCTTCATTTTCCTGTCACAATAATTTCCATGCTCAATATGCATTTAAAATGAAAGTACACACTCTCCTTGGTTCAACGACACCCCCATTAGGTCACCCAGATATTTAGTGAGGTCACATGATCGTTAAATGCAGCAACATTAACCCCGTTATAGATTTTGGCAAAGTGCAACCTCTAAATCACTTATTTCAACGTGGTTTCTGGAATCAATGGAAAAGGTAGATCAATAAAGAATGAATTTTAGTGGGGGACCATAACGGAATTATCGTTCCGTACAAAATGTAATGATAATGGCGAGAGAATATCTGCTATTTTGCAGAGATTTGTTTTCCCCAAAAACAGCTCTAAAACTTTTGCTGAATATTTGTAAAACTTTATGGGAACTAGGTTCTGACATATCTAGCATATACGTGAAAAATCTGGAGATATTTTGGGTTATAAAGACCTAAATCATCATTTTGACCGATAGTTTCTGTTTTAATCGGTCTTAAAAATCAATGTTTGAATCTAAAGAACTGAGATTCAACTTACTAGCAGTTGAATGATTTCGGCAGAAAACGTTACTTTTACTTTTTACGTGCCACATGACGCTCCCTAGAGATATTAATCTGGATGGCATGCGACAGTCCCCCATATGTTGTTCAGTAAGGTAGTCACCAACTATTACAAGGATACCTTGCTAAATATGACCCTGGCTATTCATGAGGTGATAAAACTGGCCAGTAAACAAATGTTAGAGTAAGACATGCCTCTTACTTTTTTGTGCTGTCATGGCTGTGTCCTTAGGCATAAACTATTACCATAATAACTGCCACGAGACGGCCTCTCGTATGTTGTTAAGTGAGGTAAGAGCCAGCTACTAAATGGCGACGCCACCTCAAAATGTTCCTGACTGTTCAGTGGATGATAAACCAAGCTAACAAAACAAACATGTTATAGTAGACATACCACTTAAAAAAAAACAAAAAAAAAACAGGTCAAACTAATGTACACTGCTACCTTAATTGCAAGAGGTTGATAAAATGTATTGAAAAAACACACGTAAATTATTGTTCAAAATGGAATAGAAATAATTCAGAAAATTTGCTATACGCCTAATCTGTAATTTGGGATGGATGAAGGCTGATGAATTAATTGTGTAATCAGTGTAATGTACCGATATTTGAATAATTTTCCAATGTTTTATAACAAATCCAAAATAGATGATTAGATTTCTCACAATCCCTACAGACTAAATTCTGTTTTATCATACTTTCTTTGTTAACTCATTCCAGGCATTGTCTGTTTCTTTCTCTAATAGGGTGATTAATGTCATGCTTTATATAATTTGTATGCATATATATTTTATTGACTTGTGTTTTTTATTTATTTGTGCCCATATTGTTCAGTGTGTGTGTAACAGAAGAGGTGTTTGTGTGTTATAGATTACAGGGGGGGGGGGGGGGGGGGGGGGGGGGGGGGGGGGATTCTTGTTGACTTACCTGTATGTCTATTTTTAAATGACCTTACCTGTATAGTTATATTTTTATACATCACATGAGGCACATGTGATAGGTTTCTATACTTTTTATTGGTCAAGATATTATGATATCCTTTGGTCCTGTCCTGCAGGTAGGGCGCAAGAATTGTACCTGCTGCCCCCACTGCATGATCGTAAGAGGCGACTAAATTTGGGATCTTATCTTTTCTCTTCTTTCTTACTAACTTTCTTCTTCCTAATGTCTCCCTTGACAATGCCTCACTTTTGGCCTTTAGTTGAGCGTTCGCCCCTGTGAGGAAGGCTTTGGGTTCTGTCCCCTAGCCGAGACATACCAGAGTCTTAAAAAATGGTAGTCGCTGCTCCTGCTTAGCGCTCAGCATATAAGGAGTGAGACGACTGGTTCGCCCGTTGTCAGTATAATGTGACCGGGTGGGGTGTGCTGCTGGGTGTCTTCGGCAGTATGCTTCAGTGAGATAGCACTTTAAATCGGCAAAAGTTCCGGCCTATCACAAGGAGCCTTAACACGAACATACTGCAGCCTCCCAAAACACACATACGCACTCACCACACTCATACATGTCGCACGCACGGGAGGCCGTCCTTAAATGACCTTATATGTTAATAGGACGCTAAACAAAATAAACCAAACCAAATCCTTTGGTCAGTTTGGCGGTAATCTCTTTGTAAGGAAGTTAGTTCTCTACAGTCTACATATATTGAGTCGGACATTTGTGACAAAGGACCGAAAGACGGAATTTATAGGTAAGTTATCGTTCTAGTGAATTATTACTGTTTCAATTTATTGTATCTAACTAGCTTATAGTTTAGATTTGCTATGAACTTTATTAGTTTGGCTTTTAAGTTAAATTATTATCTTTATTCAAAATCTCTATTTTGAATTGTAACTTTGTATTATACAGAGTAGTATTTTTCAGTAATATATATATATATAAGTGAGTAATGGTTAAATTAATCCATTATGTATGTACATACATGCAGTATTGTTAGAAAGACCTGGCTTTATGCATTTTTTAGATTGTCATAAGAAACATGGAATACTGGTGATGATATCAGGTTGAAACGGCTCTGTGTCATACACAGGTGAATACCTTTTTATTGAATTATAATATTGTGTAACTTATTATGGGAGTATCCAGTTTGTTTGTATATGTTGATACAGATCTCTTTGTAGGTGATTTGTACTAGAGTAGATCGTTTGTCTCAAAGATAAATTTCATGTTAAATGTATATGATCTATATTTATTGTAATTTCAATAAGATAGCTGTAAAGATAATTATTACAAAGTTAATATCTTAGTTAAATGTAATTACATGTGTCCAGATAGCTTATATTTCGTGTTTAGCATAACTAGTGTGATTCGCGAGTTATCTCCCTTGATTGTATCTTGTAATATATGTGCTTTGTGTAATTTTAGTCTTTTATGTTTGTTACAGAGTGTAGGTGTTTTAACCTACTGAACTTGTCAAAATAAAGAACTCACGACAAACAAATCATGTCCAAGTGGTTATTTGATATCCCCGGTTACATGTGCAGCCCCCAGGGAGGACTATCCATCGACAGTACAAGCGTCACCGACTGTGTTTCCAACAGTGTGTTCACGTGTGTATATTCAAGCGTCCATAGGACGGAGACTCAATTTATGTCATTCTTGCGGAGATGTGCTGCCCTGATTTATCCAATCACTTTAGTGATTCAGACTTTACAATATGGCGGCATATTGTGTGTTTTGAAATTCTATGGATAGTTATTTTGGAAATTTTGGCGTTCCCAGCTGAAGAACAAGGTAATTCGAAGTATTTGCTGACAATAAACATTAATCAGAAATTGCAGAAGCTGTGTTTACTTGAGACATTGATTGCCAGTCCGTATTTATATTGACATTTTGTTCGAATAATATTGACATTTCTTTTCACGTCGTTTATAATAATTTGCATGTGATCCCAATTTGTTAATTTATTGATATAGTGCATGTGACGTTGAAGTTGATATAGAATTGTATTGAATATAGTTGTATTTTCTTGTAGATTTTGATTGTGTTCATATTTATTTTTGTTTGATCATATCACTGGTATTTCATATTTTTTTTTACAAATCCACTTAGGAAAATACTTAGAGTTAGACGAAATTGGCTGTATTTTTTTTTTGATACATTTTTGTTGTAATTCACGCTTGTATTTCTCCCTGCTGCGGTAGATAGCAAGACAGTGACTTAGACCTGACCACGACTGATTGTTTTTTTTTTGTACTCGACTTTGTTGGAATTAGATTAGATTGTCTTATTTAATTTTCATAATAGTTTTGGTTTAAATTTTGTTTATTTTTGTTTATTTTTTTTTCAATTCATATTTACTCCGAAATTTGACAATTTTTTTTCTCCCTTCCTTAAAATTTCAGATTAGTTTCTTCTTTAGATTAAATTAGTTGTTACTTTTAGTTAGTTGCTACTCGCAACTAGTCATTATAATTAGGAATTTAATCTTATATTCTTCGAGTGGATTTTTGTGTGTGATTGTGCTGTCTGTGGGCTTTGTTTTCTGTTTAAAGTGTTTACTTAAATTTACTTTGATATCAACATTGTTACTGTTGATGCTGAATATACAAATCCTTTATTCAGACAGGTAAGTATCAAATACTGTGCATGTCTTTTGCTTGATATTTTTTTTCAGGATTGAACTTTCATTTATTTCTGTATTTTGATTTATTTCAGCATTTAAACTTTATCTTCTTGCATCTTAAATTGACTTATATTTTTCACAGATTTTGAATCTGTAGCCTTTGTTTTCAATTGTGACTTTTGATGTTCATTGTTTGGTTATTTGCACTGTGTATAACTATTCCATACATTATGTCGGACTAGGATGAGATGAGAGGAGGAAGTGACTAAGTTGGTAGCACATTTAAAGACCAGGAAGACCAAACCGAAGCTTGATTCCCTCGCAGATTTCCAGGCATGGATGAAAGATCGGGTTTTGGAAGATGTGGAAAGCAAGGAAGATAGCAAGGCAAGTGTGAAGCAGGAGATTCAGACTCAGTATACTACCTCGGCCATTCAGCATTTCCCCAAGATTTCACATTTCTCAGGTGACAAGGACAAGAAGGATGTTCCATATGATGTTTGGAGGAAAGAAGTTGAGTGTATAATTAGAGAAGGACATCCTGTGCATGCAGTAGTACAGACTGTCAGGAGTTCACTGAAGGGGGAAGTGAGATCTATTCTGCCAGCATCCGTCACAACAGGAGAAGTTATTGCGAAGATGGATAGCATATATGGTACCGTACAGTGGTGAAGTGTGAAATGTATCTTGGAAAGTTTTACAGTGCTCGAAAGGAACCTGATGAAAGTGTGTCGTCATGGAGCTGCCGACTTGAGACGTTACTCTCCAAAGCTGTAGAAAGTGGACAAGTTGATGCCAGACAGACTAATGATATGCTGTGCACTATGTTGTGGCAGGGTCTTCGGTCTCCATTGAAGGATGTGACTGCACATTTGCCTGATCGCAACAAGGTCTTTGATGAGCTTCGAGTTGCCATACGTAGGTTCGAGGAAGATCAGAACCAGAGGACTACAGAGGACAAGACAACCAAGAAACAGGTAGCTAAGCCTATGGCAGCTGTTGACACCCCTTCAGCTTAGGAGGGAGGACTGAAGGAGATCAAGGGGATTGTACAACAGCTGGCTGCAGATGTCAAGGCCCTTAAGGAGGGGAATCGGGAAAAACAGAACAAGCTGAAGAAGAATAAGACGTTTCAGCAGAGGGATTTCCAACAACCTCAGCATCCTCAGCATTCCTACGACCAGTCTAGAGGGAATTATTTTCAGCCTCAGCAAGTATATCAGAATCAACCGAACTCTGGCTACAACCAAAAGGAACCTGCTGCTGCCATGGATAATGACCAGGATAGCAGAGAAGAGCCAGAATGCTATAGGGGGGGGGGGGGGGGGGGGGGGGGGGGACGATAGGCCATAATGGATGACGGAACCAGACCATTAGACAACCTCCAGATTTACTTGGACCACCTACTGAAGCCACCATTTTCATTGACAGATTCCAGACTAAGGCTCTTTTGGATTCAGGCTCTACCGTGTCTACAGTAAGCCGTAACTTCTACGACAAACATCTTAGTCACCTTGAGTTAAAATCTTTGGATACTGTCCTGAAGGTGGAGTGTGCTGATGGCCGAGATTTGCCATACCAAGGACTCATGGAAGTGCCTATCAGTCTGGAGGGAACAAGTCTCGGTGATGAAGATAACAGGATTGAGAATGGTATCTTCCTTGTGGTTCCGGATAGCCCCTATAACACCAAAGTACTTGTGGGAACCAACATTTTGACTGTGATGCTACAACGCGTAAGAGATGAATATGGACGGACATTCTTACAGAAAGCAAGGCTCATAACACCTTTGTACTTGGCTTTCAGATGTGACACTGCGGGACAAGGTGTTAAAGAAGCACAATCGTCTAGCTGTTGTTAGAAGTGCTGAAGATAAACCAGTAACCATACCTGCTAACTCTGAGGTAACCGTAGATGGGTTCACTAAGAAGAATTTAGCCTACCCCAGTGTTTGTGCTCTTCTTCAACCAACTCCAGGATCATGTATACCAGATGACTTGGATATGACCCCATCACTAGTTCCCTATCACTATGATAGGAAGGGAATTGTCAAGGTCCACATCACCAACCTATCTACATCAACTGTAACAATACAGCCTCGAGCTCTACTATGTGAGATGCAGCCCGTTACAGTTGAAGATATCACCAAGGAGACAGAGGTAAATTCTTCAGAGGATGTGCTGGAGAAAGTAGAGTTATGTACAGAGGGATTGTCAGAGGATGAGATAGCTAAAGGGAGACAATTCTTGGAGCAACATCGCCATGTCTACTGGTGATACAGACTTAGGCCATACATCATTAGTAACTCACAGGATTGAGCTTACTAATGACATACCCTTCAAACAGAGATGTCGACGTATTCCACCGTCACTGTTTGACGAAGTGAGGACTCATTTACATCAGTTAGTAGCTGCTGGAGTCATCCGTCGCTCACATTCCCCATGGTCATCGAATGTTGTACTCGTTCGGAAGAAAAATGGAAAGCTACGTCTTTGTGTGGATTACCGTCAGTTAAATGAGAGGACTGTCAAAGACGCCTATGCCTTACCACGCATTGATGAGACTTTGGCTTCGCTTGCTGGTAATCAATTCTTTTCAGTTGTGGATAAGAAGTCAGGATACCATCAGGTTGAACTTCATCCAGAACATAAGGACCGTACCGCTTTTACCGTAGGACCATTTGGGTTCTACGAGTACACCCGTATGCCCTTTGGATTGGCGAACGCCCCGGCAACCTATCAACGGCTGATGGAAGAAGCATTGCAGGGACTACATACAACGATTTGCTTTGTTTACATTGATGACGTGATAGTGTTCTTTGGGACTTTTGAGTATCACTTACAACGCCTAGAGGTGATATTTAAGCGCTTAGAGGATTGTGGGATGAAGCTTACACTAGACAAGTGTTCTTTATTCCGTCGCAAGGTGAAGTCTGTTAGCCATATAGTGTCAGGGCAAGGAATAGAGCCGGAACCTGAGAAGATTGAAAAAGTGACATCATGGCCATGTCCCGAAAATTCTGACGACATGAAAACAAATTTCTGGGTTTTGTCGGATATTACCGCCGCTTCATCAAGAATTGTTCACGCAAAACCCGACCTCTTACAATCCTTATGACCCCACATGAAAAAAAGAGAGGACGGAAGCCTAAGAAGCAGGCCCCAGGCATACATCCCTGGATATGGGAAGACGAACAAGAAGAGACTTTTCAGGAGCTCAAGACAAGTCTAACTGGACCACCCATTGTAAATTAACCTGACTTTTCGAAGCCTTTTGTTCTCCACACGGATGCCTCTGGACTAGGATTGGGTGCCATATTATACCAGTACCAGGATGATGTCAAGCGGGTGATAGCATATGCTAGTAGAGGATTGACTAAAGCTGAGAGACGTTACCCAGCGCACAAAATGGAGTTCCTCGCTTTGAAATGGGCAGTTACAGACAAGTTTTCGGTCTACCTCATCGCCTGCCCTTTCACTGTCATCACGGACAACACCTCTCACGTATGTGTTGTCTTCTGCTAAGCTTGATGCTACATCACAAAGATGGATAGCGGCATGGGCCAACTATGATTTCGACATCCAGTACAGACCCGGTATCAACAATGCCGACGCTGACAGCATGTCCAGACACCCTTCACTCAGCGCAGATTCAGAGATGATCTCCAAAGATGTTATCCAAGCACTTAGCAAGGGCATCGATGTCACTCCATACATTGAGACTATTGCTATGTCGGCACAGGTACCTCTGGATATACCATCTTCAACTACTCATCCTAGTCTAGGACTGCAGGAGGAACAGATGCGTGACACACTTATTGGATATTGTATTCCATTTGTGAAGTCTGGGATTAAACCGCGTCGAGAGGATCTGCCTCCTTTACCTGGACATCAGGCTATGATGAAGAACTTTGAGAAGTTTAGAATCAGAGATTGTGTGTTGTGCCGTGACGTAATGAAAGATGCTGACGTCGAGACCCATATAATCCTACCGAAGTCCAGAATCTCTACTGTACTCACCATGTTGCATGATGACTTTGGGCATCAAGGACGTGACAGGACTTTATCCTTAGTTCGGGAGAGATTTTACTGGATTGGAATGACGAAAGATGTTGACGAGTGGGTAAGAAGTTGTGCTAGATGTTTACTTCGGAAGACACCAGCTAGGATCTGTACTCCGCTTGTATCCATCAACACTTCTCAGCCTTAAGAGCTCGTATGTATGGATTTCCTTTCGTTAGAGACATCTAATGATAAATTTTCGGGGCCGCGGTGGCCGAGTGGTTAAGGTGCACCGACACTTTATCACTAGCCCTCCACCACTGGATCGCGAGTTCGAAACCTACGTGGGGCAGTTGCCAGGTACTGGCCGTAGGCCGGTGGTTTTTCTGCGGGTACTGCGGCTTTCCTCCACCTCCAAAACATGGCACGTCATTAAATGACCCTGGCTGTTAATAGGACTTTAAGCAAAAACAAACCAAAAACAAACCAAAATTTCACATCATTCCATTTTACATTGACTATTATTTGCAGATAATTTTTCAAAGACAAACTGTATTTTGTTGAACGTTTTCAGTTTGACAGTCGATCCCGACTTCGATTGGAAATGCGGTGACAAAGTGAAAGTAGAATTCTTGTGTGTTACTCGTCGTTTTTCGTAATACTCGTTTCATAGCGGATATTATTCGATGTTGCTGTAATATATCTCATTACATCAAACATCGAAATCTAACAAAGACACTGCAAAATACAAAATGTAGTGTTCGTGTGATGCAATGCAAACACAACGAGGAACCTGTAAACAATGTGACGTCATCTGAATATTGAAGTTGCAACAAAGTACAACAATGTATATTTTACAGAATACACTTACACACAACAGAATGCAGGAAAACATTAACAGTGATGTGATATAATCTGGTCTTGAGCATAATCACGTTATACTAGTCCATATGTCAACTTCTAAAACAACATAAAGTAAACATGAACGCAAACCAACTCAAACTGCATTAATATTGTTGCTTTATCAGACTTGATTAAAGCAACTGCTAATGGGACATGAGAAAAAACGTAATATAGATACACAGATAGAACGCATCAGTCGAAATATCACCTCATATCAGATTAAACAACCAGTGTATGTGTATACTGCTATGAGAAGTGCTCACATTAGCTCTGTGTGGAATCATAGCCACTTAGATACATTTATGGAAGGTTCAAGCGTTTTGGCTTTGAAAATGTAGATGTTTAAAATAAAAATAGAGCTAATTGTAGTCTAGCACTGCTCAATAGGTACAATTTTAATTTTAACTTAAACTATCGATAGATCTACAAACTATCGACTTATTTTACCTTGGTAAGAAGATCAGAAGATACGTGTTCATGGACGGAAGCCATGTGATGTTGAATGCTGATTTAAGAACAAACAAGATAATTCTATGATAGTCTTAATTTTCAATTTTTTTATTTCCCATTAAATGGTTTACATAGCAATGATATAAACTTATAGTATATATTACTGATATATTCATCTGTAATCATATCGCTTTCCAGTGGCGCTAAGGTAATGGACAAGCAAAACCTCGCGACAATGTAAGTATACACTGTACGTAGGCGTAGTTTAATTTTTTCGCAATTTCCTTTAAAAGGGACCAAACAGTTATATTTTCATTTAAATAACATATAAAAAAGGATATAGTAATTAAAAGTATGTAAAAAGTTATGCACTTTATGTTCATTATAAATTTTCGTCGGGTGAAGCCGAGGATAATGAAATCATGTGACGCACCCGGCTGTCTTCGTTATAAACAGCAATTACAACAGATTCAACTTCCAGTGTTGTTCAGCGATAATTTGAAGTCGATATGCATTGCCAATATTTCACAAAAGTGCCATAATTTTGTAAACAGTCTAATTTCAAGTATCACAGTGCTTTCCGGAAATCAAATGCACGAAGAAGATTTAAAAAATAAATAAATGAAAATTAATTAAGTCCTTAACATATTTGGTCCAATGTTCCATATCGCCCTTACTGGTTCATAAAAATCGATAGTGTAAATAAATGATAGTGTTACATTATGATACCTATTGTTAAGTTTATTGTAATATAAAATAAAATGGACTTATTCCGCCTTAACTTTTATTATCATTTCTGTAACCGCTCATTGGTGATAATTCATTCGCTTCAATATCTTTTTTTTCAGGGATAATAAGGTCTTTGATCTTAAAGGGAACCTTATGATGTAAGTGATATACGAATCAAATATATTTGTTCTAGTGAATAGATTTGTTTTAAATATACCATTTACCTTGATGAACTCTTGATCTACGGAACCGAATTGCAGAAATATTGTAGTGATGGTTGGCCCAGTATCCTGGTAGGAATATAGGGACAACCCGTCTATTGATAATACGGATACCATGATCTGCAATGCATGTATTAAGATTTGGCATGTGGTAGAGTATGTACATGGGTTGACAGGTTTGTTTTCATGACGTTATTCAGATCTGGCATGCTATTATGCTAAATCAACATGCTAACGTGCTGTTTTGACATGCTTCTTGTACAATTGGATTATTGTTGAAAAAAAGATGAAGTAGGTCAATGTCCAACCTACGACTGAAATTCATAGATATCGTCTTATTAGGATTGAAGAGAATCTGCCATTTATCGGCCCATTCAGAGATTGAAGCTAAATACATTGCGATCCAGGTATTCATATAATCTAATAGACAACATCCACAATGATCATGTCAGGGTATCGGGCCGACCATCACTGCGCCATTGAAACGTTATTTTTAGAACGCCGATGTGGCGCAGCGGTATAAGCTGCAGGTATTTCTGGCTAGGCGATTGGGTGCCGTAGATCGTGACTTCGAGGCCCGGTCAGGGCACGAGTCAAAAAGTTGTCTTCCTTCGTCATTTGTCTTGCTATGTTATATTACATATAATATATCAACACAAATGACGAAGGAAGACAACTTATTATTTTTAACAAAATGATGTGTTTATTAAAAGGAAATGATCGGCTTATGAATTTTAGGTACATGTAGGACATTTTCTTGTTACAATATGTTTTTTTTCGTACATGAAGTCTAAAAATCGCACCAACTTAAATACTTTGATCAAAATAGCATAGTATTTATTATACAGCAACGAGTGATTTTTCGTATAATAATCATATATACATATTTAGACAAATAATACAAAAACAAAGCAAGAAAGGCTGGAATCGTTTGTTTATGTTTTATGGCCCATCGACAACTAGGATCATTAAGGGCCAAACAATATACTGGAATAGGCTGGAAGCATTATATACATACATCTAGAGTTATATAGACGTCTTTGTTAATTGGAGAAAAATCGTCACATTTTATTTAAAAAGAAACCATTCTTTACGTGTGAATAGTTATTTAAATAGTTAACTGAAATCATGTGTCGTATTAGTGGCGAAAACAGGAAAGGTCTATCTGTTTTTCAATAAATCCTCGATATTCCTGTCTGGATTATGTGAACCGAATTGTCTGTTGCTAGTTGTACGTGCAATTACTTAATTTCTTTAATTATCACACAACAAATGTCAAAGGCTTGATTCATTTAATTTCATTTTTCTATCTTTATTTTGACTGACGAGGTAAATTTATTTTGAGAATTTGATTAGTTGGGGATACTTCGTTGGTTACCTTAATTGTGACTCGCCTAGTTTTTGGTGCAGATCAAATGAAGCGACAGTAAAATAAGAGCTTATTTTGATGTATTATAAATGGCCATTATAGTTTTTAATCTATTATCATAAGATAACATCTTTGTAAGAACAACTTTCTAAGTAAAGCTATATTAATATACATAGATTATCAGTTTGTTGAAATTGCTCGAACCACGTTGACGTACAGACATTCGTATACATACACACAACTGTATATCATACCGAGCTATCAACACAATCCATACACAACCGCACAGACATGCACTCACACATCATCACACGAACAAATGCACAAATATGTTTTCATTTTTTAATTTATAAATTGTAGAGATAAATTTCCAAAAAATAACCTAATGAAAATATAATAATCAACAAACTAGTAATTTTTTTTTCTTTTTTAGGATGTGTTTGGACTCGTCTAGAAAACCTCCAGGGTTCATATTGTAAGATTTAGAAATAATTTTATTCACTTTTATGTTTGATTAGGCTGTCAAATGTAATTTCGTCATTTTTGGCAGTATGATGCAACTAAAAAAAGACATATTTCTCATAGTTTACAGAACATCTGTAACAGGATCAAGTAAAACTAAAGAATTACATCAGATATTTCAAATGGTCACTTTTAGCAAGCATCGCCAATCTCGGGATTCCTCTGGAAATCGAATATACATGTAGCATATTCCTACGATATATCCCGATGGGTTCAGGATGGAACCGAATAATAACCAAAGCAACGCACTATCTCCTTCCGCAAAATAGTAATTTACTATGGTGTAAGATGATTTAAGTTTTTATATGGTCAAAAACACCTGTTTGAGATAAATAAATTTGATCAAACGCATTGTTAAATTAGCAATCAATTAATGAAATTTGTGATTGTTTATCTATTTGATACTAAAAATTAATTCAAAATCATTCTGCTGATTCAGTCTTTAAAATTAATAAATAACTCCATTCGGTTTCTCTTTAATTACACACATACTCGTGATTTTTATTTTAGGTATCATGTGGTAAGTTACGCATTCCAAGAGAAGTTTCTTCTTACGAAACTTATCAACAATTAGATATCTAATCATGATCCAAATGCATTAAGACAAGGAGAAAAACGCATTTAATTGAATTAACGACATTGAAAACGCAGGAAAACAAATGTGGGTCAGTAATTTACGGTAATGTTGCAGAGAATCGCGATGTGCTTTATCAGGAAACGTAATAGTCATTTAAATCCCCAAATCCACCGATTTGATAAATAACGTTTATCACTATGCCAATTCAGTGGGCCTTAAACATATTCTGCATAAGCAGATCGTTAACAGCCTTTTAAAAGTTAATCCAATTCCTAAAATGGCATGATCATCATCAGTAAACATCCAGGAATGCACATAAACAAAAATTCTTCTTGTTTCCTGTTATTTTATATCTAAATACTTCTTGTTTTTGTCTCGACCCCTCCAACACAGCACCTGTGAGTGGCCTTCGTCTCGGTCGGCTTATTGTAACAACAATTGCTATTTTGATCTAATATTAAATGAATGTTGCTTAAGTTCGTAAAAAATACTACACATGGATTTGGAGACGAATCAACATATTAAGTAGTTTTTATGAAAAAAATATATCTGTTCAGCTTATTACGTGGTATGCCTTCTTGCAACAGGTGTTTTAAAATGATTTTTTATTCAGATGATATTTATGAAAACGAACTTATTTCTACCTATAATTTTTATAGTGCGAAACATGTGTTATTATAAATGCATTTGTTTTGTTGTAGTGAGGAAGCCGAAGCTGTTAATGTTAAAGGTAATTGTCTGAAGTTTGCCTGGACGGTATATTCAAAGACAATGTCTGGCAAAGTTGACATGGTTGTTCATTTTTTTCAATTATATTTTATTGCCATCGAAAAGACAAATAAGCGGGTCTTGCGATCATTAAGTTCACGACTTGTAGGGAAAATAAAAATATAAAATGCAAAATCCCTCGTATTAATACACATAGAATGGTTTGTTCGTCTGAAGAAGGGAAAAAACTAATAAATGTTTTTTAAATTGATTTTTATCCTGTTACAGGCAGAGATGTATAACATAAAGAATGCCGAAAACAGGCAGATTAGGATAGGTAGTCAGTCATTAATAAGAAAGTTAATAATTAAATGTATGTTGTAAATACGCAAAATAACATGCAAACTAAATTGATGTATGTATGAGTGTGCGTACGTGCGTGCGCAGCAACCAAATACAAATGTAAATGATTGTGAGATATTTCCGATTGCGTCAGTATTTGGCAAATACATTTTTGCTCCATTCCTTTTCTCTCGTAGGTTGGATTAAGTCATAATTACATATATTATAAACGGAATTTAAATATGTGTATACTATAGGTATTCATTACTTCATTCCACACTCATTATCATATCTATGCTAAATCCTTATTCAAACTTAGCTTTGACGTGTATAGTAGTGAACAATATTTTTTTATATATATTTTAGGTGACAAGCAGTTGGAGAACTAGTTGATGGAAGGGCTTTTGCTGTTGATTTTGGTCTGCGTGCCTTTACTCGATTTTTTTTCTACTCCTTCATACAAAATGGACTTCCACTATTGTACTTACCCTGTCATACAGTCGGGACCTTCCCTGTAATACAGACAGGACCTACATACCCTATGATAAATGGATTCAACCTATCATACAGAATGGACTAATCCTCAAGTGTGTGTAATCTATCGGTAATAAAACCTGTTGATGTAAAATAAATATTGTATTATTTTGTCTTATCAACACCTAACCGATATCTAAAAGGGCATTCCTTCGTATGAATAAAGTTTAGGTCGTACAAATTAAACTTACTTGAAAATATGTATATTTTCCAAGTAGTAAAGTTATAGTCTTTACATTCATAAGGCAGTTCTACTCTCAGGATATAGCAAAGTTCTTCGAGTATTAAGCCCTGCAAATTTTTAATTCGACACAGAGGATGTGCTGGAGAAAGTAGAGTTATGTACAGAGGGATTGTCAGAGGATGAGATAGCTAAAGGGAGACAATTCTTGGAGCAACATCGCCATGTCTACTGGTGATACAGACTTAGGCCATACATCATTAGTAACTCACAGGATTGAGCTTACTAATGACATACCCTTCAAACAGAGATGTCGACGTATTCCACCGTCACTGTTTGACGAAGTGAGGACTCATTTACATCAGTTAGTAGCTGCTGGAGTCATCCGTCGCTCACATTCCCCATGGTCATCGAATGTTGTACTCGTTCGGAAGAAAAATGGAAAGCTACGTCTTTGTGTGGATTACCGTCAGTTAAATGAGAGGACTGTCAAAGACGCCTATGCCTTACCACGCATTGATGAGACTTTGGCTTCGCTTGCTGGTAATCAATTATTTTCAGTTGTGGATAAGAAGTCAGGATACCATCAGGTTGAACTTCATCCAGAACATCAGGACCGTATCGCTTTTACCGTAGGACCATTTGGGTTCTACGAGTACACCCGTATGCCCTTTGGATTGGCGAACGCCCCGGCAACCTATCAACGGCTGATGGAAGAAGCATTGCAGGGACTACATACAACGATTTGCTTTGTTTACATTGATGACGTGATAGTGTTCTTTGGGACTTTTGAGTATCACTTACAACGCCTAGAGGTGATATTTAAGCGCTTAGAGGATTGTGGGATGAAGCTTACACTAGACAAGTGTTCTTTATTCCGTCGCAAGGTGAGGTCTGTTAGCCATATAGTGTCAGGGCAAGGAATAGAGCCGGAACCTGAGAAGATTGAAAAAGTGACATCATGGCCATGTCCCGAAAATTCTGACGACATGAACAAATTTCTGGGTTTTGTCGGATATTACCGCTGCTTCATCAAGAATTGTTCACGCAAAACCCGACCTCTTACAATCCTTATGACCCCACATGAAAAAAAGAGAGGACGGAAGCCTAAGAAGCAGGCCCCAGGCATACATCCCTGGATATGGGAAGACGAACAAGAAGAGACTTTTCAGGAGCTCAAGACAAGTCTAACTGGACCACCCATTGTAAATTAACCTGACTTTTCGAAGCCTTTTGTTCTCCACACGGATGCCTCTGGACTAGGATTGGGTGCCATATTATACCAGTACCAGGATGATGTCAAGCGGGTGATAGCATATGCTAGTAGAGGATTGACTAAAGCTGAGAGACGTTACCCAGCGCACAAAATGGAGTTCCTCGCTTTGAAATGGGCAGTTACAGACAAGTTTTCGGACTACCTCATCGCCTGCCCTTTCACTGTCATCACGGACAACACCTCTCACGTATGTGTTGTCTTCTGCTAAGCTTGATGCTACATCACAAAGATGGATAGCGGCATGGGCCAACTATGATTTCGACATCCAGTACAGACCCGGTATCAACAATGCCGACGCTGACAGCATGTCCAGACACCCTTCACTCAGCGCAGATTCAGAGATGATCTCCAAAGATGTTATCCAAGCACTTAGCAAGGGCATCGATGTCACTCCATACATTGAGACTATTGCTATGTCGGCACAGGTACCTCTGGATATACCATCTTCAACTACTCATCCTAGTCTAGGACTGCAGGAGGAACAGATGCGTGACACACTTATTGGATATTGTATTCCATTTGTGAAGTCTGGGATTAAACCGCGTCGAGAGGATCTGCCTCCTTTACCTGGACATCAGGCTATGATGAAGAATTTTGAGAAGTTTAGAATCAGAGATTGTGTGTTGTGCCGTGACGTAATGAAAGATGCTGACGTCGAGACCCATATAATCCTACCGAAGTCCAGAATCTCTACTGTACTCACCATGTTGCATGATGACTTTGGGCATCAAGGACGTGACAGGACTTTATCCTTAGTTCGGGAGAGATTTTACTGGATTGGAATGACGAAAGATGTTGACGAGTGGGTAAGAAGTTGTGCTAGATGTTTATTTCGGAAGACACCAGCTAGGATCTGTACTCCGCTTGTATCCATCAACACTTCTCAGCCTTAAGAGCTCGTATGTATGGATTTCCTTTCGTTAGAGACATCTTATGATAAATTTTCGGGGCCGCGGTGGCCGAGTGGTTAAGGTGCACCGACACTTTATCACTAGCCCTCCACCACTGGATCGCGAGTTCGAAACCTACGTGGGGCAGTTGCCAGGTACTGGCCGTAGGCCGGTGGTTTTTCTGCGGGTACTGCGGCTTTCCTCCACCTCCAAAACATGGCACGTCATTAAATGACCCTGGCTGTTAATAGGACTCTAAGCAAAAACAAACCAAAATTTCACATCATTCCATTTTACATTGATTATTATTTGCAGATAATTTTTCAAAGACAAACTGTATTTTGTTGAACGTTTTCAGTTTGACAGTCGATCCCGACTTCGATTGGAAATGCGGTGACAAAGTGAAAGTAGAATTCTTATGTGTTACTCGTCGTTTTTCGTAATACTCGTTTCATAGCGGATATTATTCGATGTTGCTGTAATATATCTCATTATATCAAACATCGAAATCTAACAAAGACACTGCAAAATACAAAATGTAGTGTTCGTGTGATGCAATGCAAACACAACGAGGAACCTGTAAACAATGTGACGTCATCTGAATATTGAAGTTGCAACAAAGTACAACAATGTATATTTTACAGAATACACTTACACACAACAGAATGCAGGAAAACATTAACAGTGATGTGATATAATCTGGTCTTGAGCATAATCACGTTATACTAGTCCATATGTCAACTTCTAAAACAACATAAAGTAAACATGAACGCAAACCAACTCAAACTGCATTAATATTGTTGCTTTATCAGACTTGATTAAAGCAACTGCTAATGGGACATGAGAAAAAACGTAATATAGATACACAGATAGAACGCATCAGTCGAAATATCACCTCATATCAGATTAAACAACCAGTGTATGTGTATACTGCTATGAGAAGTGCTCACATTAGCTCTGTGTGGAATCATAGCCACTTAGATACATTTATGGAAGGTTCAAGCGTTTTGGCTTTGAAAATGTAGATGTTTAAAATAAAAATAGAGCTAATTGTAGTCTAGCACTGCTCAATAGGTACAATTTTAATTTTAACTTAAACTATCGATAGATCTACAAACTATCGACTTATTTTACCTTGGTAAAAAGATCAGAAGATACGTGTTCCTGGACGGAAGCCATGTGATGTTGACTGCTAATTTAAGAACAAACAAGATAATTCTATGATAGTCTTAATTTTCAAATTTTTTATTTCCCATTAATTGGTTTACTTAGCAATGATATAAACTTACAGTATATATTACTGATATATTCATCTGTAATCATATCGCTTTCCAGTGGCGCTAAGGTAATGGACAAGCAAAACCTCGCGACAATGTAAGTATACACTGTACGTAGGCGTAGTTTAATTTTTTCGCAATTTCCTTTAAAAGGGACCAAACAGTTATATTTTCATTTTAATAACATATAAAAAAAGGATATAGTAATTAAAAGTATGTAAAAAGTTATGCACTTTATGTTCATTATAAATTTTCGTCGGGTGAAGCCGAGGATAATGAAATCATGTGACGCACCCGGCTCTCTTCGTTATAAACAGCAATTACAACAGATTCAACTTCCAGTGTTGTTCAGCGATAATTTGAAGTCGATATGTATTGCCAATATTTCACAAAAGTGCCATAATTTTGTAAACAGTCTAATTTCAAGTATCACAGTGCTTTCCGGAAATCAAATGCACGAAGAAGATTTAAAAAATAAATAAATGAAAATTAATTAAGTCCTTAACATATTTGGTCCAATGTTCCATATCGCCCTTACTGGTTCATAAAAATCGATAGTGTAAATAAATGATAGTGTTACATTATGATACCTATTGTTAAGTTTATTGTAATATAAAAATAAAATGGACTTATTCCGCCTTAACTTTTATTATCATTTCTGTAACCGCTCATTGGTGATAATTCATTCGCTTCAATATCTTTTTTTTCAGGGATAATAAGGTCTTTGATCTTAAAGGGAACCTTATGATGTAAGTGATATACGAATCAAATATATTTGTTCTAGTGAATAGATTTGTTTTAAATATACCATTTACCTTGATGAACTCTTGATCTACGGAACCGAATTGCAGAAATATTGTAGTGATGGTTGGCCCAGTATCCTGGTAGGAATATAGGGACAACCCGTCTATTAATAATACGGATACCATGATCTGCAATGCATGTATTAAGATTTGGCATGTGGTAGAATATGTACATGGGTTGACAGGTTTGTTTTCATGACGTTATTCAGATCTGGCATGCTATTATGCTAAATCAACATGCTAACGTGCTGTTTTGACATGCTTATTGTACAATTGGATTATTGTTGAAAAAAAGATGAAGTAGGTCAATGTCCAACCTACGACTGAAATTTATCGGCCCATTCAGAGATTGAAGCTAAATACATTGCGATCCAGGTATTCATATAATCTAATAGACAACATCCGCAATGATCATGTCAGGGTATCGGGCCGACCATCAATGCGCCATTGAAACGTTATTTTTAGAACGCCGATGTGGCGCAGCGGTATAAGCTGCAGGTATTTCTGGCTAGGCGATTGGGTGCCGTAGATCGTGAGTTCGAGGCCCGGTCAGGGCACGAGTCAAAAAGTTGTCTTCCTTCGTCATTTGTGTTGCTATGTTATATTACATATAATATATCAACACAAATAACGAAGGAAGACAACTTATTATTTTTAACAAAATGATGTGTTTATTAAAAGGAAATGATCGGCTTATGAATTTTAGGTACATGTAGGACATTTTCTTGTTACAATATGTTTTTTTTCGTACATGAAGTCTAAAAATCGCACCAACTTAAATACTTTGATCAAAATAGCATAGTATTTATTATACAGCAACGAGTGATTTTTCGTATAATAATCATATATACATATTTAGACAAATAATACAAAAACAAAGCAAGAAAGGCTGGAATCGTTTGTTTATGTTTTATGGCCCATCGACAACTAGGATCATTAAGGGCCAAACAATATACTGGAATAGGCTGGAAGCATTATATACATACATCTAGAGTTATATAGACGTCTTTGTTAATTGGAGAAAAATCGTCACATTTTATTTAAAAAAGAAACCATTCTTTACGTGTGAATAGTTATTTAAATAGTTAACTGAAATCATGTGTCGTATTAGTGGCGAAAACAGGAAAGGTCTATCTGTTTTTCAATAAATCCTCGATATTCCTGTCTGGATTATGTGAACCGAATTGTCTGTTGCTAGTTGTACGTGCAATTACTTAATTTCTTTAATTATCACACAACAAATGTCAAAGGCTTGATTCATTTAATTTCATTTTTCTATCTTTATTTTGACTAACGAGGTAAATTTATTTTGAGAATTTGATTAGTTGGGGATACTTCGTTGGTTACCTTAATTGTGACTCGCCTAGTTTTTGGTGCAGATCAAATGAAGCGACAGTAAAATAAGAGCTTATTTTCATGTATTATAATTTATAAATTGTAGAGATAAATTTCCAAAAAATAACCTAATGAAAATATAATAATCAACAAACTAGTAATTTTTTTTTCTTTTTTAGGATGTGTTTGGACTCGTCTAGAAAACCTCCAGGGTTCATGTTGTAAGATTAAGAAATAATTTTATTCATTTTTATGTTTGATTAGGCTGTCAAATGTAATTTCGTCATTTTTGGCAGTATGATGCAACTAAAAAAAGACATATTTCTCATAGTTTACAGAACATCTGTAACAGGATCAAGTAAAACTAAAGAATTACATCAGATATTTCAAATGGTCACTTTTAGTAAGCATCGCCAATCTCGGGATTCCTCTGGAAATCGAATATACATGTAGCATATTCCTACGATATATCCCGATGGGTTCAGGATGGAACCGAATAATAACCAAAGCAACACACTATCTCCTTCCGCAAAATAGTAATTTACTATGGTGTAAGATGATTTAAGTTTTTATATGGTCAAAAACACCTGTTTGAGATAAATAAATTTGATCAAACGTATTGTTAAATTAGCAATCAATTAATGAAATTTGTGATTGTTTATCTATTTGATACTTAAAATTAATTCAAAATCATTCTGCTGATTCAGTCTTTAAAATTAATAAATAACTCCATTCGGTTTCTCTTTAATTACACACATACTCGTGATTTTTATTTTAGGTATCATGTGGTAAGTTACGCATACAGGTATTTCCAAGAGAAGTTTCTTCTTACGAAACTTATCAAAAATTAGATATCTAATCATGATCCAAATGCATTAAGACACGGAGAAAAACGCATTTAATTGAATTAACGACATTGAAAACGCAGGAAAACAAATGTGGGTCAGTAATTTACGGTAATGTTGCAGAGAATCGCGATGTGCTTTATCAGGAAACGTAATAGTCATTTAAATCCCTAAATCCACCGATTTGATAAATAACGTTTATCACTATGCCAATTCAGTGGGCCTTAAACATATTCTGCACAAGCAGATCGTTAATAGCCTTTTAAAAGTTAATCAAATTCCTAAAATGGCATGATCATCATCAGTAAACATCCAGGAATGCACATAAACAAAAATTCTTCTTGTTTCCTGTTATTTTATATCTAAACACTTCTTGTTTTTGTCTCGACCCCTCCAACACAGCACCTGTGAGTGGCCTTCGTCTCGGTCGGCTTATTGTAACAACAATTGCTATTTTGATCTAATATTAAATGAATGTTGCTTAAGTTCGTAAAAAATACTACACATGGATTTGGAGAAGATTCAACATATTAAGTAGTTTTTATGAAAAAAATATATCTGTTCAGCTTATTACGTGGTATGCCTTCTTGCAACAGGTGTTTTAAAATGATTTTTTATTCAGATGATATTTATGAAAACGAACTTATTTCTACCTATAATTTTATAGTGCGAAACATGTGTTATTATAAATGCATTTGTTTTGTTGTAGTGAGGAAGCCGAAGCTGTTAATGTTAAAGGTAATTGTCTGAAGTTTGCCTGGACGGTATATTCAAAGACAATGTCTGGCAAAGTTGACATGGTTGTTCATTTTTTTCAATTATATTTTATTGCCATCGAAAAGACAAATAAGCGGGTCTTGCGATCATTAAGTTCACGACTTGTAGGGAAAATAAAAATATAAAATGCAAAATCCCTCGTATTAATACACATAGAATGGTTTGTTCGTCTGAAGAAGGGAAAAACTAATAAATGTTTTTTAAATTGATTTTTATCCTGTTACAGGCAGAGATGTATAACATAAAGAATGCCGAAAACAGGCAGATAAGGATAGGTAGTCAGTCATTAATAAGAAAGTTAATAATTAAATGTATGTTGTAAATACGCAAAATAACATGCAAACTAAATTGATGTATGTATGAGTGTGCGTACGTGCGTGCGCAGCAACCAAATACAAATGTAAATGATTGTGAGATATTTCCGATTGCGTCAGTATTTGGCAAATACATTTTTGCTCCATTCCTTTTCTCTCGTAGGTTGGATTAAGTCATAATTACATATATTATAAACGGAATTTAAATATGTGTATACTATAGGTATTCATTACTTCATTCCACACTCATTATCATATCTATGCTAAATCCTTATTCAAACTTAGCTTTGACGTGTATAGTAGTGAACAATATTTTTTATATATATTTTAGGTGACAAGCAGTTGGAGAACTAGTTGATGGAAGGGCTTTTGCTGTTGATTTTGGTCTGCGTGCCTTTACTCGATTTTTTTTCTACTCCTTCATACAAAATGGACTTCCACTATTGTACTTACCCTGTCATACAGTCGGGACCTTCCCTGTAATACAGACAGGACCTATATACCCTATGATAAATGGATTCAACCTATCATACAGAATGGACAAATCCTCAAGTGTGTGTAATCTATCGGTAATAAAACCTGTTGATGTAAAATAAATATTGTATTATTTTGTCTTATCAACACCTAACCGATATCTAAAAGGGCATTCCTTCGTATGAATAAAGTTTAGGTCGTACAAATTAAACTTACTTGAAAATATGTATATTTTCCAAGTAGTAAAGTTATAGCCTTTACATTCATAAGGCAGTTCTACTCTCAGGATATAGCAAAGTTCTTCGAGTATTAAGCCCTGCAAATTTTTAATTCGACCCGAATTATAGCTAATTACCGCAAAGACATATGATATTTGTATACGATATGCATTTTTCTCGTACATTTCGGCGTTAATTTCATTATACATGTATGTAGGCGCAGACACTAGTATAATCACCGTTCGGACATGCATTTCATCAAAATAAATTTTGTATTTTCCGATGTCTGAACGAAGGAATACCCCTTTATGGGAGAGGGCTCTCAATTAAGGAACTGGTGTTATACTAGACGTTACTTAACCGATTTAGGACATTGCACGGCGACTCTGAATGAGTGGACTCGGTGTATGAAAAATAGCTACTTTATCCAACAGTTGCATTTCATAAATATTTAAGGCACTGCTTTCGACAGATGTACATAAAAAACACCAGTCAAAAAAAAAAAAAAAAAAAAACACCAGTCAGAGAAATATATCAGCCTGAAAAGAAATGTTTGTTGTTATATTTTTGTACCTATTTGCTCAGTAAAATAATTTTCATAGATCAATTTAGATTGATGTCCCCGGAGACAACGATCAGTATCGAAGTATAGCGAAGCGAAGAACATTGTGTATGTCTGAAAATGACGTACAGACACTTACATAGTTCTAAGGTGTGCTCACTCAGGTACAGAACAATGTCTGATCGACAGTCATCAGTTCTCTTGAATCGTGGAAAAAAGGTAAACATGTATGGACATGTTTTACCAATATTCTGTTCGTTGAACATTGGTACGATATAGAGTTGGCAGAAAACTATAATTGTAGCATCATAATCTCAATAATTAAGGTTATGATAGTGAAAACAAAACAATGTTAGGTATTTTGCAATTGTCTGCATTCACCATGACTCATTTACCCTGAAAATTTGATTTTTATATTATTCTCATTTTGACTATTAAAGAATGGCTAATTGCCAGATCAATACGGTTTTGTTTCATGTTTCAGCAGCTATTTTTCAGGACAAAAGTGACTCTGACGATATATCTACAATGGAAATGCACATCAAAGCATGGAGGCCTACTTGGTCTGCTATGCTGCACGGCTATTTCATAAGTTTCAGAATTCGTCTGTCTTACATAGAAATTAATCAAGGAGAGTCCGTTTGCTTTCTCATTAATATTGATTTGTGTAAAGTTTTCCTTAAGAAAGGATACGTTGTAAAAGGCGGAAATAGTGCTACAGAGATTATTAGCCGGAGATATCTGTATCGCCTAGATGAAACCTAGATTTGTATGCTATGTGTCGTCGATGAAATAGAGATGCTGGCCCGCCTGGAAAACCTGGTCCTTTTCTCCATACACACCTTTATTTTTAATTCGTCTTTTTCTCTAAAACAGCTGAACCAAATTAAATGAAATCTGGCAGGAAGCGTATATGGCTGAGTGTAAGCCAACACTGTGAATTATATGGTCCCCATTACCAAGAGGCGTGAGGATAAGGGCCAAAAAGGTTCAAATTAACCGAAATCTTCTTCTCTGGACCAAAATAAATTAATGGAAAATACTCATCATAGGTAGAAGGGTCTTAAGTATAGTTTTACCAAAATTTGACAAAGTATGAATTTCATAACCCTGGGGTCTCACGTTTGCCCTTGGGGAGGGTTTAAACTTTAATTAAGAAATTATTAACGATGATTCGTGTATTATTGCAGGATATACAACGAGGACGAGGATATTTTGCAATTAAATTAATAACGAAGGCCGCAGGCCTGAGTTATTAATTAAAATTGTAAAATATCCGAGTCCGAGTTGTATATCCTGCAACAATACACGAGTCAAAGTTGATTATTTCTATTCTACTAAGTACTGTTTAGTTATGAGATCGACCTCTTTCTAATAGAAAAACAGCAAAGAAACCCCGGGAAAACCTTGTAATCTATTTCTTGAGTATTGCATTATTTGTTGATAAAATATACAGGCAATACAGTACTACGATCAAGAGCATCTATCATATGGCATTGATTTTGATAATTAAAAAAAAAAGGATAAAAAAAAGAAAAAAAAGTGGGGGCATCCGTAGGATTCGAACTCGCGTCGTGATAAAAATATATTGACAGACTAACCCATTAGCCCACTCGGCTATAGTAACCTTTTATGAAACGGGTGAATATTAGATATTTAAAATTGTAACAGCCGTGACTCACGAGCGTGTATTATTGGCACGAGCGTGGGTTATTGGAAAATAATTCATGGTTTTTAACCAATCAAAACTGGCGTTACATAGCAAACATGGTAGAATATAGTTTATATTGGGATATCGAAGTTTAGCTCACCTGTCCGAATTGGCCAAAATCTTTAAACAACTTCTTCTCAAAAACCAATAGGCCCAGGGACTTGATATTAGGACTGTAGCATGCTTATGTAAAGGACTAATAAGTTTGTTGAAATGAATGAGCTTGACTTACATTTAAGGTCGAGTGTTCAAATAAATAACCTTGACCTACATTAAAGGTCACAGATTTGTTAGAATTGTTAGAACAAATTCTCAATGACCAATTGGCCAAGATACCTATACTTAGGCTTGTAGCATGTTGTGATGAATTGCTACCAAGTTTGATATTATGAATGAAGTTGACTTTCATCCAAGGTCACATGGGGTCAAATATGCTAAAATCTTAAAAAAAAAACTTCTTCTCAATAACCAATAGGCCAAGGGACTTGATATTGGGTCTGTAGCATGCTGAGGTTAATGGCAACTAAGTTTGTTCAAATGAATGACCTTGGCCTTAATTTGATTTTGGAAGAGTTAAATTGGCCAAAATATCTAAAAGTCACCTTCTCAAATAACTTCCAGACCCTAGGATCTTTATATGGTCTTTGATACACTTGTTCTCAATTATGTTTATGTAAGAAAAGGACCACTGGATAGCAGGTGAGCGATTCGGACCCATTGGGCGCTTGTTGACTATAATTTGGTGAGTTTCTATTAGAACTAATGACAACTTTTAAATTAGCAGGATAGGATGACAGCATAATGATTTGCACATGTTGGTCCTACTGATTGGCGGGGCCAAAAAGGGTCAAAATAACTGTCTTTAACAAATATCTTCCAAAGACCAAAATAAGGTAGAATTAAATACTGCTTATACATAGATGGGCCTTACGGTGCTTTTATAATAAATATGGCGAATTTCATGACCTTGGGGTCTCACGTTTGCCCTTTGGGAGGGATAAACTTTACCATAGTTTATATAAGTAAATCGCAATTTTGACTATCATTTTTTTTATTTCTATTTTAATTCTTTCTAACCTGGCTAACATTATCAGCTTGTGATGACTTCTCGGTGATATGCACATGTTGGCCTTTACTCTCCCCGAGGGGCTGATGGGCCAAAAGGGGTCACATTAACTGAACCATCAAAAATATCTAATCAAGACCAGAATAAAGTAGAATCACATATTCTTCATATATGGAAGGGTCTTGTCATTTATTGAGTTTCAATTGGAATTAATGCTTACTTGATTAAAATTAGCAGTATGGGATGGCAGTTTAATGGTATGCACATGTTAGCCATTTCTGACCCCAGGGGCTGATGGGTCAGAAAAGGTTAAACTGATAGAAATATTACAAAACCCAGGTGATCGTTAAGACCCTTGGACCTCTTGTTCAAATGCATTTCCTACCATGGAAGGGAGGTAATTCGATTACCTTCAGACAACTGTTTTGACACGAAAGAAACCCGGCGTCAATCGACGCTTCATAGATTGAATAGAGCATCATCTCTACATGCAGTGACATATTTACACCGTTCATATTTACAATACAGTGGTTGGTATGGACATTTGTCTTCTAATAACGGACGTAAAACACGACGAGAAAACGACATAATTCCACAGAAATACAAATACACCTCTTCTTTTTTATCTGTTACAATACAAACAATATCAAATGACTTAACATATATCACGGTGGTATGACCACCTGATTGTTAAATAGTGTCGGAAGATGTTTTATAAAAATCTTGATTACTTTAGTCAAACGGGTAACCATTTAACTTCGATGACTCAATTGTGTCAATAATATATTATTTCATATCGAACCCAGTTAGATTTCGACAGAAATCAGGAGTTAAAGAAAGGATCATAAACTTGTTCTCCGTGACAAACCGAAAGCGAAATGCCACTTCTGGTACAAAATAAAAAGGTAGATTGGGTCTGCATGTTAACAATGTGGAAAGGAAAGGGATAAATCTCGGATTTACAAATTCAAATTATACAACATTATCAGTAAATAAAATTAATAATAAATTAAATGGTTGCTCCTTAATTACCCCAAGTTAAGTAGTTGTAACTTGAATTATTTTCCAGAAACTTCACTTACCGGTGAAGCCCTAAGGTGTGAAATTGGTTAACGTTTTTGATTAGTGCTTTTTCATCCGTGCAGCAATCACCTCTTGGGGTAAAATGTTTACGGACGCATGACTGACAAATTATTTAGGTATTAGGTTTTCCTAAATCTGAATATTTTTCAAACCTCCATTACGTCCTCAAGCTGAATTTGGACCTACCTATAGGCGTTGCCGTATTTATGAGCCCACGTGCCTGCTTTTAACAATGTCACATATATAGGGCATTCAAATCATGAGATACAAATGTATATTTATTCAAAAGTTTGCATTTGTTTTCAATCGCAACAGGATTTTTGAAAATCTCTGAAGCCCCATAACCTCACTTAACAATATATAATGCTTACACCACAAAGATGCTTTAGATCATTTGACTGAAATCAATTCAGCGGGTCTTGAGAAGAAGTTAATTGAAATGATAATTGATACTGATCAGACGATGGACACCGAATCACAGCGTTAGCTCACCATATGGTCCCTTGGACCACTTTACCTAATTGAAATATAAAGATGTGCAATTCAGCATTCCAGGCTTGAATACTCTACATAGACTTGAATCACTTTTATTTTCATCAAGGACGAAATAACTACCCAATTAATAAGCAGAAAATGCATTATGCGAAATTAAATACACTCATAATATCATTCATACATGACCTTTTACACATTGCACGAGTTCTGGCAAGACATAAACTCCAATCACTAACAATTGTAAGAGAAGCATTCTTTGATGACAATTCTTTCATATATCTATATATTTACTTAAATGAGTGCTTTTATTTGCCCTTTTTTTGATTGGATACAAATATTAAGATGGACATGTTTCTTTTTCTAGCTGCACAAAAATAATAAGTGATGAAAATACGACTTTAAGTTCAAGTTTATCCATGGTTAAGGTAATAGCACAAGACATCCATGAACGAACTAAAAAAAGACAAGACAAGTACATGTTTTGCTATATAATATATCAAACAATATCATCCCAATCGTACAATGATATAACAAACAATATCATCGTCATCATACAATGATATAACAAACAATATCATCCCCATCATACAATGATACACCAAACAATATCATCCTCATCATACAATGATATACCAAACAATATCATCCTCATCATACAATGATATAACAAACAATATCATCCTCATCATACAATGATATACCAAACAATATCATCCCCATCATACAATGATATAACAAACAATATCATCCTCATCATACATTGATATAACAAACAGTATCATCCTCATCATACAATGATATAACAAACAATATCATCCCCATCATACAATGATATAACAAACAATATCATCCCCATCATACAATGATATAACAAACAATATCATCCCCATCATACAATGATATAACAAACAATATCATCCCCATCATACAATGATATAACAAACAATATCATCCTTATCGTACAATGAAGTATCTTCCTCATAGTACAATCATATACAAAAAACAGCATTGCTTATACCCTCATGACGCAGTATAAAACAAAAGGCCCAGTGGGCCCGTATCGCTCACCTGATTCTAGAGCATCTTTGAAATAGCATGGAGGTATGATACAAGGTCATTCATAAGAACGCACTTGATAGCTTTATCATTCGAATATGCTACAGCCAAATATTAGGTCTCTGGGTGTCATGGTTTTTGAAAAAAATTGTTTAAATGAAAAAGTTGACGGACTGACAGATGTGCCACGGCGTAAATTGAAAAAGTCAAAAATCGAAAGTCAAATGTCAAAAAGTCGCCTCACAGCTTCCGTATCTGTGACTGTTGAGCAACTCTTGATTAGTTTCAAGTTGAGTAGCCCGATGTATTTATGCATTGCTGTTTGGTTCAGAGAGAGGTGCACCCACTGCGTCCCCAACACGTATCAGTAGGGACGGCATAGAACACCAACTTCCACTGTACTGATTCCCCAAGGCTCCTCCTGTGACCCCTCTAATGTCTGCCACTGGGTATGTGTTCTTAGTGCAGCTCGTCCTCGTACTCTCCTTGCATATGGATTATTATGTTCCCTACGTTTGATGGGAGAGATCTCTACTATCTTATCAAAATGCAACATAGTGCATGTTCACGTTAATGATGACATGCAAATAGCCCAAGGGAAATAAACGTTATATAAATGACTTGCATTAACGTGCTCCTTTCAGTATATGGGGTCTTATTCCACCTGATTACATTGGTGGATATTACGACAATTTCCTGTCGTGTTAACCTCTAAAATTATTTTATGACAAATATGAACTCTTACTATAACTATTCTTTCAGCTTTAGAACTGTAGCGGCACTATTTGACCGGCAATGTGTGTATGTGTTTTTATTTATTTTAATATAGTCTTTACACAACTTACATTGACTGATCATTATAACTATAAACACCATGCAAATCAATATTGCTATACTCGGTTTTCGTTTAACAATCCTGTATCCATACCCTTTAAAATCTAAATGGATAAATACGATAACAGATTTGTGCAACACGACTTGGTCATAGTGTGAAAATTGCTAATTTTCCAAAAAAAGATTAGTTTTAATCGCTTGAACTTCATTGTATGAAACGTAAACGTAGAAATACAAGTGCTATAAATAGCTGATTAGCCTGAATTTTCACCGATTAATGGACAAAGCGAGATATAAACTTTACTATCCACAAGACATAAATTCAAAAACCTATGCTGATTGGTGATATTGAGGACTTCTGCCAGACGGTAATTTTTTTGTCCACGCATAGACACGCACAAACATAAAGCGAAAGGCCATTTCGGTGCACATCAAAAGGTCTGCATGTTTTCACACTGTGGGAAGGGAAACAACTCGAGTTACAAAAACAAATAAATGTAATACACATCACAGTATTTCATTTGCCCCATCTGAATTAAAATATGAAATGTAAAACTTCAGCTTTCACTGACTGTATCATGGTTATAAATGTTTATCATCAATCATATTTTATAAATTTGCTAAATTGTTTTCATGGTAAACTAGTTTTAACATTTAGATATTATCTATAATAGCTCTATTTTCCATGTCTTTTTATAGTTTTTGTCAACAGCTTATATGTTTTCAAATCACGATATTGAAGCTGATTTTATCAATGTGACTTTTTACCATTATGTAAACAATTTAAATTGCAATTTCTCTCTTCGTATTTACATTCTGCATCCAATTTAGTTGTCATGGCTACCAATTTAGCATGTGATCATTTTGATGTTTCATATCTTCTTCACTTGTTGTATTTGTTCTTGTTTCTCTATACTGTACTGATTATATTTGTTTAGACACTTGTTCACAAAGACAGGATGATTATGACAAAAATGTCATTATAACTAGTATCTGGTATTACTAGTATACTAAAAACAGGTTTTAATGATAAAACCTAAAATTAATGAAGGCATGAATGTCAATTGGTTTTAACCATACATATTCGTTCAGCATACCGTATGCGTATGCATTCCCGGTGGAAAACTCCTAGACTTAGTTCATAGACAGCAGACATGTAGAAATAAAATATAGTGAAGAAATTCCAAGTTCCCCAAAGGGACATACAGTATGTTAGTGATGAAATTTCAGTTTGAATAACCCAGTTTGGCAAAAAATAAATAAAAAGATAAATAAATGATAAAAAAAAAAAAAATTAAAAAAAAATTGATATAAACACTCTTAACTCTGAAGTTTGACTTCTATGGACGTAAGAACGACCTATTCACCTTCAAAAAGGACATTCCCTCTTTCAATGGGATCGTCATTTTTATAAATAAAAACAGATTCCGTAAATCTGACAATATCTTATGATGCAAATAAGGCTTGCACTACAAAATTATGCCATAAGTATGCTAATGGGCATGCACGCACTATTCTGTATAAACAAACTGTTTCCCGGAATACGATAGAGTGGATAAATGCTTTACGCCATCAGGCAACGTTTAAACATATGTTTACTAAGATGCTATATCTACTGCAGAAATAACAGTTAACATGAGAAAGTGACAGGATTCAACGTGTAAACGAATAAACGTACTCTCCTCTCTCTGCTAAAAACAGACCTTATCAGATCACATGAGAACCCGAGCAATTATTACGATGATACTACTTGTTCATGCTCTATTTACATGTTTGATAGCGAGGAAATCTACATATAATATGTAAAAATATTTACTTCTGGATAAATTAATTGAATAACATTTAACTTTCTGTGTTATATAATCTAACAATCTATGCTTAATTTTCGTTGCCCCCAACCCCCCCCCCCCCCCTTCCAAAAAAAAAGAAAAAAGAAAAGAAACCCCCCCCCCCCCCCCCAAACTTACTGATGTAAGGACTATTGGTATTCGTTTTCTCGAGCAAAGTCCATTTTAAGTACAAAATGGAAAGAAAAGTGGGCGTACGCGATAATAACTCTAGCACAATAGTTACTTGCATTAATTCTTTAGACTTTTCACAATCATAATACATACAAACTTTCATCATAAAGCCATACTTTGCCTTTTTTCTATTATTTTAGTTAAACACTCACACTATATATTTCGTTAGTCGTCTATTGGGGCCACCCTGTTATTGTTGTCCGGTTGACTGATTATTACGACACGATATCGAGGTGTCTTTTCTATTTAAGGATCAAAATATCAAATAAAACACATTTAAAAACTTTATCAGAAACAGTTGATACAATGAGGATAAAAAAGTAAAATGTTCCATATACAAAAAAGTATTTGATATCATTACTGACCTGTCCCGCTATCTATCACGGATATTTCATGAATTTCGTATGAAACGCACAATAAGACTATACAAGTTGATAACACCATAAAGATAAATCTCTAGAATATATCATGACATCAAAATGGCAAAATCGATAAAGTGACAAAGGACTCATGAAAGCAGTTTCTCGCTCGTCAGTCATTTGTATTCCATTTTGTTTGACGGGTATGAAAATCCTCTGTACTCATTTCGTACAAAAATACGGAACTGATAACGATTTGTCGGGATTTTCCCCAAACACCAACTCTGGTTATGGTGGGGTGTTTACATAGGGGTTAAAGTGTGTTGATAGGGAGTTATAGTCTGTTATAGAAATATTCTCAGCGTAAGAAGACAGGTAAATCAGAACACAGGTAAATCAACTCGTAGGTAATCAGAATGTCATTAGCTGTTAATGATTGCCAAACTGTAAAGAAATAATGTATACAACCAGAGATGTAAATATAACGTCTCTGATAAAACTGAAGCACACTTTGGAAAATCATCATATTTCGCTTTGATATTTGAATGATCAACATCTTGGCATACCTATATATGTGCTTACTGAATCATTTATAAACAGAAAACATGTATAGAATATATCATTGAATACTTTTGAATCTTGTTTTCTGTAAACAAATTGATAAAACAAACTCTATTATTTTGTTAAATTTTGTGTCATTTTGATTTGATTTGTGCTTGGTTTCAGATATAGTGTAAATGCTTAAGATATATTTTAATACGATTGAATAAGTTACATTCATGTATATTATTTTAGCAAATTCAGCCTTGTACCATTTTTCATTGATAGTGTAAATATATATATCTGTTTATCAACATTACGGAATCTTAAATTTATTTTTTCACTGTAAATCAATTTTATATTAGTTAGACTTTGTACTTTTCCATATTGATTAACTTTATACGTTTTGCTGATTTGTATAGATAATTAACTTATTGCAGAATTGTTGTAATATTCTTTAAAAGTTGTATCTATTTCAGGTTAAGTAAGTAGTAATCGTTTTTGTTTATATGTTATATTACTTAGAATCAAACTTTATAGATCAGTTAAATTATTGTAATATTCTTCTAAAGTTCTATCTGTTTCAGGTTAAGGTATAGTACAGGTTTTCTTCGAATACCTATATATATATACTGGCTTTTTCCAGATTTGTTTAGATTATCATATAATTACTTTATAGATCAGTTTTGGTAAAACATTTGTAATATTCTTGGGTGTATCTGTTTCAGCTTTAGTTACTAGTAATAATTTTTGTTTTTCTTACACGGAATGGTGAACACACAGGTCAGCGTTAAGTTGTTCATGAACAGATATTTTCATGATTATTAGGAATATCTATAACGTTTGCTTTGAATTTAGATAACAATATATAACATATATCTCAGTTGATGCCTATTTTTTTTACCTGAGATGGTATTCCATATTTAAACAGATTATAACGTTACTTCAAAGAACTTCCTACACCAACAACTTCACTCGTTTTTACCAGAGTTGGTGTTCGGGGAAGGATTTGTCACCTGTGATTTGATAATTCCTTCACTCGACCACTGCCGGGGACATCGCTTCATATTGTCAAGATGGGCAATTGGTAAGTGATGACGAGCTATACATTATAAACAATATATGTTTGATTTTTTAATCAATTATTTACTATTACTGTGTTAAATGAGGTATAAACACCTAAACGTAAATCTCCTGACCACATATCAAACTTTCAGTAATTCCACGCACTCATATGTATACACAGCTCTGTTCAAGGTAGCGGTACTTACCTATATGATCTTCTGCTCAATTCGTTTTTATTGAAAATATTATTTTTGAATTTGTAAGGAATAACATATGAATATACATGCTGTTAGTTTCAATAAGATATTAAAGAATCACTTTTGTATTTCCATGTGCAAAATCAAACCTGCCTAATTATTCTAATTCATTATGCTTTTGCAGATATAACTCAGGTTCTTATCCCCCCCCCCCCCCCCCCCCCCCAAAAAAAAACCAAAAAACAAACAACAACAACAAATAAACAGACACAGAGTTATGGTGGATATCGTCGTTAAGAGGATATGACTTCAATTACCTTAGAAAATATATCTCCACATGAATATATTTTTGTTTAGATATTGCTTCAGTTTTATTTGTACATTTTGAGGTATTGAAGAACGACATTATCGCTGACAGGTCGATGATCGCTAGTGTTTGAATATCACCAGCTAAACATGACATATCTAACTACATGCATGTTTAACACTTAAGGCTGCACAGTTACTTTGTCTTTTAGGCAATCAAACTACACTTGCTCTCAGGGTCATCAACATGGTTCTAAGGCGGAATTAAAGGAGTGCAATGATCGGCGAGTAACTTTTAATGAATAAATTGAATCATTGCGATATTGTCCTTTTATCAAACTGGTTATCTTGTGGTCTTTAGGTGTTTGGTTTGGTTCGTTTTTGTTTAACGTCCTATTAACAGTCAGGGTCATTTAAGGACGTACCAGGTTTTGGAGGTGGAGGAAAGCCGGAATACCCGGAGCAAAACCACCGACCTACGGTCAGTGCCTGGCAAATGTCCCACGTAGGTTTCGAACACGCAACCCAGAGGTGGAGGACTAGGGTTAAAGTGTCGGGACACCTTAACCACTCGGCCATCGCGGCCCCTGGTCTGTAGGTGGATCTTTGACAGAGCTACCATGTCTGAAATATGAAATAACGATTATCTGATTAAAGAACAATTGTCGACAGAGTAATCACATTGCACTTCCCTGTCCCAAACAACCATCTCCAAAGCAACGACAAATTTAATTTGCATAAATAGTGTCCCTAAACCAGGATTTCTATAATGTATAGTTATTTTTACCGTGGTGTCACTTTCAGGTCCGGAAGACATAGACTTCAAAGTTCGAAGGGTTAGGGGTCGTTTTGAAATGTAAATTTAATTCAATCTTAATCATTACGTTATAAACAAGTTTTGATATCGCAAACATGATTTAGATTTATATGTAGGATGCCACGGTGACTTTGAAATAATACCCAATCCATGTGTACATATCTATATGATCGAATATATATTGTATGTGTATTTTACGATCATGGTATTTTTCGTTACATGCCCAGTATTTGACGATTATTTGGATAGATCCATATATGGGCATCAAGTTATGATTTTGATCTCAAAATGCACAACAGACATTCATTTCTATTCAGAATCATTTTCAGTGTCTGAAATAGTTTCAGTTGTTTATGTACTTTTTCGTGAGAAACTTAATTATCTTGTTTTATCAGTTTTGTGGCGTCGGATTGTACTGCTCTTGTACAACGCTCTGGCATTTCCGGAAGTAAATTGATGTTTTTATTGGATTACGTCATCCTTCAGTTTTAGTTCACCTGGTATGAAGGACCAACGTGAGATTATTTAACACTTTGAAGTCTGGCGTCCGTTCGTCCGTCCGTCAACAATTGACTTCTTTTTCAGGATCAGTTTATAACCAAATTTAGTAAAAGGCATCCTAAGGTGACTACGATTCAAACGTATACATGATGGGACTGATCCCCCAGATTTGGGGGGGGGGGGGGGGGGGGGGGGGGGGGGGGGGGGGGGGGGGGGGGCAAATAGGGGTATATTCGGCAATATTGATAATGTGTATGTGACAGATAAGACCATGGTCGTAAATTACACACATACATTCCACACTTATGCATATCGGGCTATTGTCATACATTTACGTATAACATGTGTACCAATTAGACATGCACACATTTACACATGTATGTACTCTATGTATGGACTGAGTACTATTGCTATAATACATGTGCATTAACATATTATTTACGACAACAAAACATATGTATACGATTTTATTTGATTTATATTTCAAGACGCCCTCACCCCCCCCCCCCCCCCCCCCCAAAAAAAAAACAAAAAACAAAAAAAAAAAAAAAAAAATTTGAAGGTCGGTCTCCTTACCTGTTGTTAGGCAAAAACGGTTTGTATTACATCAGAAAACTGATAAACGCTCACAAGGTCATGTAAACATATTGACATATATATATCGCATCTCTTAACCGAATTGGATTTGTTCTTCCTGAAATATTTTAAAAATCGATTCAACTGAAATACGTTAATAGATGACGTTGAAAATAAAATATTGAAGATCCAGCATGTCAAAACGCAGAATGTTAAATTTAAAAAGAAAAGTATGAATAGGGCGGCTTATTAGCCACGTGTCAGACCAGCTAAAAGTTATGTAAAACTACCACGACCTACACCGTAGATCTATTCAGAATCACTATCAGTAAATTGATGTTTTTTGGACCTCTTTATCCCCTTTCTGAAGTTTGAAGGTCGGCCTCCGTACTTGTTGTCGGGCAAAATTAAAAATTTCTATTACATAACAAGACATTATCAGAAAACTGATAAAGGCTCACAAGGTCATGTAAACATATTGACATATCGCATCTGTTAACCGAATTGGATTTGTTCTTCCTGAAATATTGTAAAAACCGATTCAACTGAAATACGTTAATAAATGACGTTGAAAATAAAATATTGAAGATCCCGCATGCCACCAACACATAATGTTACATTTGAAAGAAAAGTATGAATAGAGGGGCTAATTAGTCCTGTGTCATCAGGTCAATTTAGCAGTAGACTGTTTTATTGGTTTCTGCGTCCCTTCATTTTTGTCGCGATAGGTTGTCCATGGATAAGTTGATGTACATGTAGCAGATAAAAATATACTTATATATAGTTAGGAAATCAGATGACATATTCAAGATGATGAGAAATCGAATATATCTACGATGTAGGTCGTGGTATGCTTTATATCATGACGGGCTGGTCTGCCCCCGCCCTACACCACAGCATAGAGAAGATTTTGTTTCTTGTGATTGACAAAAATGCTAAAACTTGACTGATATGTGACGGTTAAAATTAGATATGCAATGAACAGATAGAAAGACTCGGAAATAGTATTTAGGCGGATTTTCTGTTTTTCATGAGCTATGAAGTGTTTTCACGTCATATCATTGGTTTAAAAATCCCTTTCTCCTATGACCCAACATCAGTTGGCAACAAGGAACATCATTACGCTATGTACAACGCCGATGTCATCTTATGATCCACTGATACAAAATTACAAAGATATTTTCATCGTCCTAGATAAAACACTTGAACAGGCAACTTTGAACAATAAAACAAATTAAGAAAAAATGAAAATGAACATTCATTCGTTTCGATTAGTGCGTTGTTTTGAACTAATTTGCCAGCTAACCTTCTGCACGTGCATATCATGCTTCTCCATGTACACCACCTATTGGGCAAATCATTGGAGAAGACTACTTTGCGCTTATTTCTTGTATAGTCAACCGCAAGAAATTATTCTGCGAAAGAATGTGGAACTTACCTGTACGATCTTCTGCTCAATTTGTTTTTGATAAATATGTTATATTGTTGCTTCAATTTTAACTGTTTAAATGTAAATCTCCATTGCATAAGTCTCTGTCCTAAACTTAACTCATTAATATTGAAGTAGTAAGCGAAAATGGGTTAACTCATAAGAAGTCAACGTGTTTTTACATCAATACCGCCAATTGTTAGAGTTCATTTCGGACGAAAACATACCCTTACTTCCTGACAAGTTCGTCAAGTCTCAACCACTCTCTCCTCGACAAAGGTAACAGGCATTATAGAGAGCTCACAAACACAGTTTTTAATTAGAAAGGAATTGCATATGAATATGTACACAGGCTGTTATTTTCAGTAAGACATCTAAGAATCACATTTGTATCTCCGTGTAAAAGGAAATTAAATTCGCCTAATTAATCCAATGCCTGTTTCTTTTGCTCTCATAAAAAATTCGAATACTGAAATGTTATCTATTTTCGACATAGGTTTATAAATATAGTAAAGCAATTATATATATTTTGATGATATATTCGTTTATTTAGTAGATAGCAGGAGTTAAAAAAAAACTAAGTTATTACCTAAATGTCAATCATTTCGAAATGTCCCTTTTATTTACTATAATCGAGTATCAAACGTAACTATCACTCGCCGAAAGTGATAAAGTAGAGGAATACCGATATTTACAACGAGTTCTAGCTCTATATTTTAATCAATTATTTTGTATATCGATGTGTAATGTCGGTGTGTAATGTCGATGTGTAGTGTCGATGTTTATGTCGATGTGTAATGTCGGTATATAATGTCGGTGTGTGATGTCGATGTATAACGTCGGTATCTAATCTCGGTGTGTAATGTCGGTGTGTAATGTCGGTGTATAATGTCGATGTGTAATGTCGATGTGTAGTGTCGATGTGTAATGTCGGTGTGTAATGTCGGTATATAATGTCGGTGTGTAATGTCGATGTATAACGTCGGTATCTAATCTCGGTGTGTAATGTCGGTGTGTAATGTCGGTGTGTAATGTCGATGTGTAATGTCGGTGTGTAATGTCGGTGTGTAATGTCGGTGTGTAATGTCGGTGTATAAGGTCGATGTGTAATGTCGGTGTGTAATGTCGATGTGTAATGTCGGTATATGATGTCGGTGTGTAATGTCGATGTATAACGTCGGTATCTAATCTCGGTGTGTAATGTCGGTGTGTAATGTTGGTGTGTAATGTCGGTGTGTAGTGTCGGTGTGTAGTGTCGGTGTGTAATGTCGATGTGTAATGTCGATGTGTAATGTCGGTGTGTAATGTCGGTATATAATGTCGGTGTGTAATGTCGATGTATAACGTCGGTATCTAATCTCGGTGTGTAATGTCGGTGTGTAATGTCGGTGTGTAATGTCGATGTATGTGTGTAATGTCGGTGTGTAATGTCGGTGTGTAATGTCGGTGTATAATGTCGATGTGTAATGTCGGTGTGCAATGTCGGTGTGTAATGTCGGTGTGTAATGTCGATGTGTAATGTCGGTGTGTAATGTCGGTGTGTAATGTCGGTGTGTAATGTTGATTTGTAATGTCGGTGTGTAATGCTGGTGTGTAATGTCAGTGTGTAATGTCGATGTAAAATATCGGTGTGTAATGTCGGTGTGTAATGTTTATGTGTAATGTCGGTGTGCAATGCCTATTTGTAATGTCGGTGTGTAATGTCGATGTATATACTTTTAAAAGCTGGTAGCGTTTATGTCAATTGGCTGAAATATGATTGATTTCCAACAATTAGAACACTTGAGATAAGGTCCATCAAGGCGACATCAACAATCAAAACGGGAAAAAAAGACTTACTCTGCTGACCTTCATTCATTGTGTCATACTGATGAAAACCGATCGGGTTTTGAACAATCGAATTTTAAAATCGAATATTACAGCCATTCAGAGTTTGACTAATCAGTTTGAAGCATACAAAACGAATCGATCTATCATATTTAGGAGGTTGATATCAATGGTAGATATTATAATATACGTGTATTTTAGGTAAACGATCGTCACACGGCCCTATTGAATTTGATAGATTTGATTATGATCTTTTAATAGTATTTGTTTTTATTGAAGAGAATAAATAGTATAGATTTCATTATATTTTTTATTAATTCCGAAAAGTTTTGTAAAACTCAAAATTAGACTGTTTACAAAATTATGGCACTTCTTATGAAATATTGGCAATGTGTATCAATTTCAAAATATCGCTGAACAACTGGCAGTTTTATCTGTCACCATTTGCTGTTTTTATCGGAGAGAGCCGAGTGCCTGACGAGGCTTAAGAAGCCACGCTTTTACCAGACGAAAATGGAATCCGAGGTTATTGTAATCATTTATCACGTGGAGAAAGAACATGTTTATTTTTTATTTTGCAAGCGGATGAATCATATGGTCTCTATGAACACCAATGGCTATTCACTAACGTTGATTATGTAACTTAAACAAATAAAATTACATAATGCATTTGTATCAATCCCATGAGAAACAAGTGTACTGTTGACATCCGGCGATTGGGCCTCCGACGGGGACTGATATCCGGCGATGGGGCCTCCGACGGGGACTTTTATTTTTTTTTTTTTTTTTTGCGAATTGGAAAATTATTGCTATTCCTCATTTTTGAATTGTTCATTTAACATAAATATCGTCCAAATAAGTAACCGAAGTTTTTTTTTCAAAGTAAAGTTATTAATTTTGCGGTGCACAGTGTTGTGACGACGCAACAGTAATAATACAAAAAATGCCTATTTCTGTTAGTCCTACCGGGGCCTCGGTGGCCGAGTGGTTAAGGTGTCCCGACACTTTATCACTAGCCCCCCACCTCTGGGTTGCGAATTCGAAACGTACGTGGGGCAGTTGCCAAGTACTGACCGTAGGCCGGTGGTTTTTCTCCGAGTACTCCGGCTTTCCTACACCTCCAAAACCTGGCACGTCCTTAAATGACCCTGGCTGTTAATATGACGTTAAACAAAAACAAACCAAATGTTAGGCCTACCAAAATGTAAATGATCGACCTCGTAAGTTTATCGCACTGAAAACACTTAACAAACTGACACCAAACAAACTGAAGGCTGAGAATATTAAGAAAAATCCTCCAGTTTTACTCAGAAATTGTTACTTGTTAGAATTTCCTAGGCCTTTCAAACTGACATTTTAATGAAAATGGGAAACTGTATTGAGTTAGTAGTTTTTGGACTAATGGACTTTGCTTGTCTTACTGATTAGTCAAAATGTTGTATGATGAATTCTACGTACGCCATGTGAAGAATTGGCCGATTGATGTCAGTCATGTTCACCTACATGTACAACTATGTACATGATATGTTACTACATGCTCTTGTATTTCAGTGTGAGTGTTGATATCAATGTACTTGAGTGTTGACATCAGGGACCAGGGAGAGTTGACATGAATGACTAGTGAGTGTCGACATCAGTGACTAGTGAGTGATGATATCAGTGACAAATGAGTGTTGACATCAATGACTAGTGAGTGTTGACATTTATGACTAGTGAGTGTTAACATCAATGACAAATGAGTGTTGACATCAGTGACAAGTGAGTGTTGACATCAATGACTAGTGATTGTTGACATTAATGACTAGTGAGTGTTGACATCAATGGCAAGTGAGTGTTGACATCGATGACAAGTGAGTGTGACATCGATGACAAGTGAGTGTGACATCAATGACAAGTGAGTGTTGACATCAGTGACATGTGAGTGTTGACATCAGTGACAAGTGAGTGTTTACATCAGTGACAAGTGAGTGTTGACATCAGTGACTAGTGAGTGTTGACATCATTGGCAAATGAGTGTTGACATCGGTGACAAGTGAGTGTTGACATCAGTGACAAGTGAGTGTTGACATCAATGACTAGTGAGTATTGACATCAATCACTAGTGAGTGTTGACATCAGTGACAAGTGAGTGTTGACATCAGTGACAAGTGAGTGTTGACATCAGTGACTAGTGAGTGTTGACATCAATGGCAAATGAGTGTTGACATCAGTGACAAGTGAGTGTTGACATCAGTTACAAGTGAGTATTGACATTAATGACAAGTGAGTGTTGACATTAATGACTAGTGAGCGTTGACATCAATGACTAGTGAGTGTTGACATCAATGACTAGTGAGTGTTGACATCAATGACTAGTGAGTGTTGACATCAATAACAAATGAGTGTTGACATCAGTGACAAGTGAATGTTGACATCAGTGATAAGTGAGTGTTGACATTAATGACTAGTGAGTGTTGTCATTCATGACTAGTGAGTGTTGACATTAATGACTAGTGAGTGTTGACATCAGTGACAAGTGAGTGTTAACATTAATGGCAAGTGAGTGTTGACATCAATGGCAAGTGAGTGTTGACATCAAAGACAAGTGAGTGTTGACATCAATGGTAAGTGAGTATGGACATCAGTGACAAGTGAGTATTGACATCCATGGCAAGTGAGTGTTGACATCAGTGACCAGGGACAGTTGACATCAATGACTAGTGAGTGTTGACATCAATGGCAAGTGAGTGTTGCCATTAATGACTAGTGAGCGTTGGCTTCAGTGACAAGTGAGTGTTGACATCAGTGACAAGTGAGTGTTGACATCAGTGACAAGTGAGTGTTGACATCAGTGACAAGTGAGTGTTGACATCAATGACAGGATAGTGTTGACATCAATGACAAATGAGTGTTGACATCAGTGACAAGTGATTGTTGACATCAATGACAAATGAGTGTTGACATCAATGAGAAGTAAGTGTTGACATCAGTGACAAGTGAGTGCTGACATCAATGACAAGTGAGTGATGACATCAATGACTAGAGAGTGTTGACATCAATGACTAGTGAATGTTGACATCAATGAATAGTGAGTGTTTACATCAATAGCAAGTGAGTGTTGACATCAATGCCAAATGAGTGTTGACATCAATGGCAAGTGAGTGTTGACATCAATAGCAAGTGAGTGTTGACATCAGTGACAAGTGAGTGTTGACATCAGTTACAAGTGAGTGTTAACATCGGTGACAAGTGAGTGTTGACATCAATGACTAGTGAGTGCTGACATCAGTTACAAGTGAGTGTTGACATCAGTGACAAGTGAGTATTGACATCAATGGCAAGTGAGTGTTGACATCAAAGACAAGTGAATGTTGACATCAATGGCAAGTGAGTGTTGACATCAATGGCAAGTGAGTGTTGACATCAATGACTAGTGAGTGTTAACATCAGTGACAAGTGAGTGATGACATTAGTGACAAATGAGTGTTGACATCAATGACTAGAGAGTGATAACATCAGTGACAAGTGAGTGTTGACATCAGTGACAAGTGAGTGTTGACATTAATGACTAGAGAGTGTTGACATCAATGACAAATGGGAGTTGACATCGGTGACAAGTGAGTGTTGATATCAGTAACAAGTGAGTATTGACATTAATGACTAGTCAGTGTTGTCATTCATGACTAGTGAGTGTTGACATTAATGACTAGTGAGTGTTGATATCAGTGACAAGTGGGTGTTGACATCAATGGCAAGTGAGTGTTGACATCAGTGACAAGTGAGTATTGACATCAATGGCAAGTGAGTTTTGACATCAATGGCAAGCGAGTGTTGACATCAATGGCAAGTGAGTGTTGCCATCAATTGCAAGTGAGTGTTGACATCAATGGCAAGTGACAGTTGACATCAGTGACAAGTGAGTATTGACATCAATGGCAAGTGAGTGTTGACATCAATGGCAAGTGAGTGTGGACATCAATAGCAAGTGAGTGTTGACATCAGTGACAAGTGAGTGTTGACATCAGTGACAAGTGAGTGTTGACATCAGTTTCAAGTGAGTGTTGACATCAGTGACAAGTGAGTGTTGACATCAATTGCAAATGAGTGTTGACATCAGTGACAAGTGAGTGTTGACATCAGTGACAAGTGAGTGTTGACATCAGTGACAAGTGAGTGTTGACATCAATGACAAGTGAGTGTTGACATCAATGGCAAGTGAGTGATGACATTAATGACAAGTGAGTGTTGACATCAACGACTATTGAGTGTTAACATCGATGACAAGTGAGTGTTGACATCAATGACAAGTGAGTGTTGACATCAATGGCTAGTGAGTGTTGACATCAATAGCAAGTGAGTGTTGACATCAGTGACAAGTGAGTGTTGACATCAGTGCAAAGTGAGTGTTGACATCAGTGCAAAGTGAGTGTTGACATCAGTGACAAGTGAGTGTGGACATCAATAGCAAGTGAGTGTTGACATCAGTGACAAGTGAGTGTTGACATCAGTGCAAAGTGAGTGTTGACATCAGTGCAAAGTGAGTGTTGACATCAGTGACAAGTGAGTGTTGACATCAATTGCAAATGAGTGTTGACATCAGTGACAAGTGAGTGTTGACATCAGTGACAAGTGAGTGTTGAAATCAGTGACAAGTGAGTGTTGACATCAATGACAAGTGAGTGTTGACATCAATGGCAAGTGAGTGATGACATTAATGACAAGTGAGTGTTGACATCAACGACTATTGAGTGTTAACATCGATGACAAGTGAGTGTTGACATCAATGACAAGTGAGTGTTGACATCAGTGACAAGTGAGTGTTGACATCAATGACTAGTGATTGTTGACATTAATGACTAGTGAGTGTTGACATCAATGGCAAGTGAGTGTTGACATCGATGACAAGTGAGTGTGACATCGATGACAAGTGAGTGTGACATCAATGACAAGTGAGTGTTGACATCAGTGACATGTGAGTGTTGACATCAGTGACAAGTGAGTGTTTACATCAGTGACAAGTGAGTGTTGACATCAGTGACTAGTGAGTGTTGACATCATTGGCAAATGAGTGTTGACATCGGTGACAAGTGAGTGTTGACATCAGTGACAAGTGAGTGTTGACATCAATGACTAGTGAGTATTGACATCAATCACTAGTGAGTGTTGACATCAGTGACAAGTGAGTGTTGACATCAGTGACAAGTGAGTGTTGACATTAATGACTAGAGAGTGTTGACATCAATGACAAATGAGTGTTGACATCGGTGACAAGTGAGTGTTGATATCAGTAACAAGTGAGTATTGACATTAATGACTAGTCAGTGTTGTCATTCATGACTAGTGAGTGTTGACATTAATGACTAGTGAGTGTTGATATCAGTGACAAGTGAGTGTTGACATCAATGGCAAGTGAGTGTTGACATCAGTGACAAGTGAGTATTGACATCAATGGCAAGTGAGTGTTGACATCAATGGCAAGTGAGTGTTGACATCAATGGCAAGTGAGTGTTGCCATCAATTGCAAGTGAGTGTTGACATCAAAGACAAGTGAGTGTTGACATCAATGGCAAGTGACAGTTGACATCAGTGACAAGTGAGTATTGACATCAATGGCAAGTGAGTGTTGACATCAATGGCAAGTGAGTGTGGACATCAATAGCAAGTGAGTGTTGACATCAGTGACAAGTGAGTGTTGACATCAGTGCAAAGTGAGTGTTGACATCAGTGTAAAGTGAGTGTTGACATCAGTGACAAGTGAGTGTTGACATCAATTGCAAATGAGTGTTGACATCAGTGACAAGTGTGTGTTGACATCAATGGCAAGTGAGTGTTGACATCAGTGACAAGTGAGTGTTGACATCAATGACAAGTGAGTGTTGACATCAAAGGCAAGTGAGTGATGACATCAATGACAAGTGAGTGTTGACATCAACGACTATTGAGTGTTAACATCGATGACAAGTGAGTGTTGACATCAATGACAAATGAGTGTTGACATCAATGGCAAGTGAGTGTTGACATCAATAGCAAGTGAGTGTTGACATCAGTGACAAGTGAGTGTTGACATTAGTGACAAGTGAGTGTTAACATCGGTGACAAGTGAGTGTTGACATCAATGACTAGTGAGTGCTGACATCAGTTACAAGTGAGTGTCGACATCAGTGACAAGTGAGTATTGACATCAATGGCAAGTGAGTGTTGACATCAAAGACAAGTGAGTGTTGACATCAATGGCAAGTGAGTGTTGACATCAATTACTAGTGAGTGTTGACATCAATGACTAGTGAGTGTTGACATCAGTGACAAGTGGGTGTTGACATCAGTGACAAGTGAGTGATGACATTATTGACAAATGAGTGATGACATTAGTGACAAATGAGTGTTGACATCAATGACTAGAGAGTGATAACATCAGTGACAAGTGAGTGTTGACATCAATGACTAGAGAGTGTTGACATCAGTGACAAGTGAGTGTTGACATCAATGACTAGTGAGTGTTGACATCAACGACTATTGAGTGTTAACATCGATGACAAGTGAGTGTTGACATCAGTTACAAGTGAGTGTTGACATCAATGACAAGTGAGTGTTTACATTAATGACAAGTGAGTGTTGACATCGATGACAAGTGAGTGTTAACATCAGTGACAAGTGAGTGTTGACATCAGTGACAAGTGAGTGTTGTCATCAATGACTAGTGAGTGTTGACATCAATGACAATTGAGTGTTGACATCAGTGACAAGTGAGTGTTGACATCAGTGACAAGTGAGTGTTGACATCAGTGACAAGTGAGTGTTGACATTAGTGACAAGTGAGTGTTGACATTAATGACAAGTGAGTGTTGACATCAATGGTAAGTGAGTGTTGACATCAATGACAAGTGAGTGTTGACATCAATGGCAAGTGAGTGTGGACATCAATAGCAAGTGAGTGTTGACATCAGTGACAAGTGAGTGTTGACATCAGTGCAAAGTGAGTGTTGACATCAGTGCAAGTGAGTGTTGACATCAGTGACAAGTGAGTGTTGACATCAATGGCAAATGAGTGTTGACATCAGTGACAAGTGAGTGTTGACATCAGTGACAAGTGAGTGCTGACATCAGTGACAAGTGAGTGTTGACATCAATGACAAGTGAGTGTTGACATCAATGGCAAGTGAGTGATGACATTAATGACAAGTGAGTGTTGACATCAACGACTATTGAGTGTTAACATCGATGACAATTGAGTGTTGACATCAGTGACAAGTGAGTGTTGACATCAATGACTAGTGATTGTTGACATTAATGACTAGTGAGTGTTGACATCAATGGCAAGTGAGTGTTGACATCGATGACAAGTGAGTGTGACATCGATGACAAGTGAGTGTTTACATCAGTGACAAGTGAGTGTTGACATCAGTGACAAGTGAGTGTTGACATCAGTGACAAGTGAGTGTTGACATCAATGACAAGTGAGTGTTGACATCAATGACAAGTGAGTGTTGACATCAATGACAAGTGAGTGTTGACATCAATGACAAGTGAGTGTTGACATCAGTGACAAGTGAGTGTTGACATCAATGACTAGTGAGTGTTGACATCAATCACAAGTGAGTGTTGACATCAATGACAAGTGAGTGTTGACATCAGTGACAAGTGAGTGTTGTCATCAATGACTAGTGAGTGTTGACATCAATGGCAAATGAGTGTTGACATCAGTGACAAGTGAGTGTTGACATCAGTGACAAGTGAGTGTTGACATCAATACAAGTGAGTGTTGACATCAATAACAAGTGAGTGTTGACATCAATGACAAGTGAGTGTTGACATCAATGACAAGTGAGTGTTGACATCAATGACTATTGAGTGTTAACATCGATGACAAGTGAGTGTTGACATCAATGACAAGTGAGTGTTGACATCAATGACTAGTGAGTGTTGACATCAGTGACAAGTGAGTGTTGACATCAGTGACAAGTGAGTGTTGACATCAATGGCAAGTGAGTGTTGACATCAGTGACAAGTGAGTGTTGACATCAGTGACAAGTGAGTGTTAACATCGGTGACAAGTGAGTGTTGACATCAATGACTAGTGAGTGTTGACATCAATGACAAGTGAGTGTTGACATCAAGTGACAAGTGAGTGTTGACATCAAGTGACAAGTGAGTGTTGACATCAGTAACAAGTGAGTGTTGACAGCAATAGACAAGTGAGTGTTGAACATCAATGACAAGTGAGTGTTGACATCAATGACAAAGTGAGTGTTGACATCAGTGACAAGTGAGTGTGACATCAATGACAAGTGAGTGTTACATCATGACATAGTGAGTGTTGACATCAATGACTAGTGAGTGTTGACATCAATGCCTAGTGAGTGTTGACATCAATGACTAGTGAGTGTTGACATCAGTGACAAGTGAAGTGTTGACATCAGTGACAAGTGAGTGTTGACATCAATCTAGAGAGTGTGAATCAATGACAAAAGGTGTTTCAAAACTGACAAGTGAGTGTTGAAAAATCCCAAAGGGGTTTTACTAATGCGTCAGTGTTTTCATCGCCCAAAAGAGTGTTTAACAATCAGTGAGTGTTTAATCAATGAAAGGATGTTGACTCAATGCAAGTGAGTGTTTTACATCAGTGAAAGTGGTTTTAATAATGATAAAGGGGTGTTGACCTTAATGAAGTGTGTTGCATTATGACTAGTGAGTGTTAATTAAGATAGGAGTGTTGATTTAGACAGGAGGGTTTACATTTTGACTGTGATGTTTAAATTCAAATGGGAAAATGTTAACATCAAAGGCAAGTGGTGTTTTCTCAATGCAGTTTAGTTTGACTCAAAGAAAATGAGGGGTTTTCATCAAAGGCAAATAGTGGAATCTGACAAAAGGAGTGTGACATAAGCAAAAAATTGTTGACACATACTGATGTTGACTCATGAAAAGTAGTGTTGAATCAAACAAGGGGGTGTTGACTTAGGCAATGAGTGTTTACATCAATGGCAAAAAGAGTGTTGACATCGTACAATGAGGTTGAATCATTGACAAATGAGTGTTTTAAATCAAAAGAAAGTGAGTGTTTAATCTTTACAAGTGAGTGTGACATCAGTGAAAAGGGGTGTTTTAATCATTCCCGGAGTGTTAAATCAATGACTAGTGAATGTTCCCCCAATGAAGGGTGTTACATCAAAAAGAAATGGTTTCATCAATGAAGGGTGTTTAATCAAAGGCAATGAGTGTGCTAAGGCAAGTGATGTTACATCATACAAGTGTGTTTTTTCAAAGGGACAAGTAGTGTTTACATCAGTGACAAGTAGTGTTGACATTAAAGACATGAGTGTTACCTCAGTACAAGTGAATTTTGACTAATGACAGTGAGTGTGCTCAATGGAAGGGGGTTGACATCAGGGGCAATGAAGTTTTGAATAGACATGAGGTTTACACAAGGGAAGTGAGTGTTGACATCAATGACAAGTGAGTGTTGACATCAGTGACAAGTGAGTGTTGACATCAGTGACAAGTGAGTGTTGACATCAATGACAAGTGAGTGTTGACATCAGTGACAAGTGAGTGTTGACATCAATGACAAGTGAGTGTTGACATCAATGACTAAGTGAGTGTTGACATCAATGACAAGTGAGTGTTGACATCGGTGACAAGTGAGTGTTGACATCAGTGACAAGTGAGTGTTGACATCAGTGACAAGTGAGTGTTGACATCAGTGACAAGTGAGTGTTGACATCAATGACAAGTGAGTGTTGACATCAATGACAAGTGAGTGTTGACATCAATGACAAGTGAGTGTTGACATCAGTGACAAGTGAGTGTTGACATCAATGACAAGTGAGTGTTGACATCAATGACAAGTGAGTGTTGACATCAATGACAAGTGAGTGTTGACATCAATGACTAGTGAGTGTTGACATCAGTGACAAGTGAGTGTTGACATCAATGACAAGTGAGTGTTGACATCAATGACAAGTGAGTGTTGACATCAATGACAAGTGAGTGTTGACATCAATGACAAGTGAGTGTTGACATCAGTGACAAGTGAGTGTTGACATCAGTGACAAGTGAGTGTTGACATCAGTGACAAGTGAGTGTTGACATCAATGGCAAATGAGTGTTGACATCAGTGACAAGTGAGTGTTGACATCAGTGACAAGTGAGTGTTGACATCAGTGACAAGTGAGTGTTGACATCAATGACAAGTGAGTGTTGACATCAATGACAAGTGAGTGTTGACATCAATGACAAGTGAGTGTTGACATCAGATGACTAGGTGAGTGTGACATCAGATGACAAGTGAGTGTTGACATCAATGACAAGTGAGTGTTGACATTAATGACTAGTGAGTGTTGACATCAATGACTAGTGAGTGTTGACATCAGTGACAAGTGAGTGTTGACATCAATGACAAGTGAGTGTTGACATCAATGACAAGTGAGTGTTGACATCAATGACTAGTGAGTGTTGACATCAATGACAAGTGTGTGTTGACATTAATGACTAGTGAGTGTTGACATCCGTGACCGGGGATAGTTGACATCAGTGACTAGTGAGTGTTGACATCAGTGACAGGTGAGTGTTGACATCAGTTACAAGCGAGTGTTGACATTAATCACAAGTGAGTGTTGACATCAATGACAAGTGAGTGTTGACATCAATGGCAAATGAGTGTTGACATTAATGACTAGTGAGTGTTGACATCAATTACAAATGAGTGTTGACATCAATTACAAATGAGTGTTGACATCAGTGACAAGTGAGTGTTGACATCAGTGACAAGTGAGTGTTGACATCAGTAACAAGTGAGTGTTGACATCAACGACTAGTGAGTTTGACATCAGTGACAAGTGAGTGTTGACATCAACGACTAGTGAGTGTTGACATCATTGACAAGTGAGTGTTGACATCAATGGTAAGTGAGTGTTGACATTCATGAATAGTGAGTGTTGACATCAATGACTAGTGAGTGTTGACATCAGTGACAAGTGAGTGTTGACATCAACGACTAGTGGGTGTTGACATCAGTGACAAGTGAGTGTTGACATCAATGACAAGTGAGTGTTGATATAAATGGTAAGTGAGTGTTGACATTCATGACTAGTGAGTGTTGACATCAATGACAAGTGAGTGTTGACGTCAATGACAAGTGAGTGTTGACGTCAATGACAAGTCAGTGTTGACATCAATGACAAGTGAGTGTTGACATCAGTGACAAGTGAGTGTTGACATCAATGACAAGTGAGTGTTAACATCAATGACAAGTGAGTGTTGACATCAATGACAAATGAGTGTTGACATCAGTGACAAGTGAGTGTTGACATTCATGACTAGTGAGTGCTGACATCAATGACAGTATAGTGTTGACATCAATGACAAGTATTGACACAGATGTGAGTGCAGACATTGATAAATTTTGATTGTTGACATAAATTGCTAGCAAGTGTTAACATTAATACTTCAATGGTACAGACGGCTATGGATTATCATGATTTAATTTTCTCACCAGATTATGCTATGTGTCTCTTGAGATTATATAGATTTTGAAATTAAGGCTGTACTGATTATCATATGACATTAGCGATACAGATAATATCTCTTAGTCATAAGTACAATTATACCAAGAAATGTAAGGACAGACACTCAAATGTGGTCGTCTCTGGATTTCAATTATTCCTATTCATTTTAAATGGGATTTGTTCTCCTCTACGAGCTAGGCAGTAGATGGTGGAGGAAAATGGGCCAGGGCAGTTGATATCCTTCTAGGATATTTTTGATACAACGGTTTTAATTTAGATATTCCTACTTTGTCTTTATCAGATTGATGAGCCCCTGGATGTGTGGGTCTTTTCACCCTGTTAAGCACTACTGTCCACTGAGACTGTTTTGTTTATCCTGTGATATCCAATTACAAAATGTGGAAAAGTGCTTATATTATGCCTTATATTAAATTATAGCAGTCATTTATTCTAATGCAAAGAGGGCCCTTCAGGATCCTTTGTCGGATTTGTCATCAAATAATTTGTAATTATTTATCGGATCGATCCATCCAATTACTGATTGCTTTTTACTTGCTTAAAAGACATTCAAGGCTTGAAATGACTGGTAGTAATACCAGTATCAATCCGTATACAAGTAAAACATAATCATTCAATTCACAAAATTGATTTACAGAATTTTTTGATTTTATAATCTTTTCCGGTTACAATCGGAAGTCGCTAGCCAGAAAAAAAAATATTTATTATCCAGTTTCTTTTATTCGTTGTTTAAATCTAACAATTCTATAACCGAAAATTGATCGGTTGATAGCTCTAGATTACAGACAGCTAGTCAATCGATTGTTTTTAAACTGATTGTTCATCACTCATGAAGACATATGTAACAAAGTGATACAGATCAGAACTTGTAATCAGACTCAATTTGTCCACCTCAATAAATATACAAATCATGATATTCAGCACAGTTCTCAATGGAATGACTATTATTGTATAAGTATGTAGGGATATCCAACATTATTTCGAATCTACATGTAGCATCGACAGAAACTATTCCATAATTCTACGACACAATAACTGAAGTATTTTCTTTGCATCCAGAAGATATTACTTATATAAATGTTTTCTAAATATGGCCTCTATTGACCTATTTATTATGAGTTTCTTCTTTTCCTCTGGTCACTGAGGCGTGTCTAGTCTGATATTTAAACAATAGTCAGAAATAGCTATAAAATGACTTTATATATAGGTATTTTCTATATTTTTTTGGCTTTTTTAATGTAAGACTAGAGATGCCCCTGGTCTTTTCCTACCATAAATTCCCCCATGGGCGCCCCTTTCGATTCCTATGTCCATTTCGGACTCGGTAGAGGCCTATACCCAGAGATTCCTGTCGTATTAACACATTCATAGTCTTTCTTTAGCTACATTTCGATATCAGCTTTAATCATTTACACTTACATGTAATATACATCATACATCACTTACATGTAGACCTAAACGACAGTTAACTTACGAAACATCGAAGTTAAGTGCCGTCAACTAACCTGTCTTTTGTTTTACTGATATGCTTTCACTGTCCCCTCTGCTGAGTTCGGGAGTTCGCCATCTTTGTTATGATGTTTTTAGTTTCCGGCATCCCGCATGCGAAAAGGAATTGTTTACACTCGGCCAAAGATGGTGATATTAATTAATGACTAGTCCGTTCCTATTTCGTTTCATATTTTTATATTTTCATTAAAACATGTTATGGACACTTTTAAATCTAATAATCAAATAACGTTTTACACACATTTAATTCGTATACATGCTTTATACGTTATTAAATAAGCATGGAACCATCTAGTCCCGTTAACCATTCAATTAATTATATTTCATACTTACTGTTGTTACGAAATGACAAAACAACACTTACTTATTATAAACCGAAATAGTTTTATTCCAAACACTCAAATCTATTTCCACGAAGATACTTAGTGTTTTAAAAAGCTAAACCCTACCCTCATTTGTCCAAGTTGTCCTCTTAACTCATTTTCAACTTGCATGTTATCTCTATAACTTCAATCCAACACAGGCTTCAAGAGCACACAGTAGCAAACGAGAAAAACTCGGCTCAGGTTTCATACATAACTAACCGGTTGACAGAATAACAGAATTTGGACTGATTAATTTAGAGTAAAATTCTTATATACTATAAGATACATACAAACTCTAAACACAAGAATCCTTCACTAAATGAGTGTTACGAGGGCTGATTGATATGTTGTGGGCCTCGTATTGAAGGAGGTTCTCAAGGATGTTCTTTTTAAGTCCTACTATTCTTTGACTATATAAGTCTGTGTACCCATATTTCAGGCACCATAACCCTAACCCTAACCTTAACCATAACACACATTTCTAATTGGTGACCTTTCGCAGCTATATTATCATTAATTTGTTTGAATTTATGGAAAAGTATTACTCTCATTCGTTTCTAGTCATTTGATTTACATACAACGTACATATTTATTGTACTCGTTCTCAATATTTTTACCCTATGAGGAGGTCTGTGAAAGAATAAACGTCTGATGCAATTTTCCGACTTATATTTTCATATTATACGGGCAGATAAGTGTGTGTTGAACCAATGCCATTATAGTTATTCCAAAAATAACCTCAAATTCGTGTATTTATCATGGTGTTTGGACTTACAACGTTATAACTAGGCCGATATTGAAAACACATTATGTATAACCTAATATAAGTATGTATCCCATCTAACATTTTTCAATTTTATTTGTTCTTTACAGTAACAGTTATTTTAAATGTGCATATGGACATGACCACCGTTCACGCGAGGAAGTAACCGCATGCCATGATCAGTAAGTATATCACAGTAATGTTTTTACGCCCCAAACGACCATTTTGAAAACAACAAAACGTTTCCGCCCGAACCAAAACAAATAAAATTGCTTTAGTACTGTTGTCAAATCCGGTATAATAATCATACAGGCAACTGCTTATGGAGAAAAAAAACAACCCAATATCCTACTACACATCATACTTGTAGTTATACATTCTAAAGCTTTTAAATGTGGCATCTATTTTGCATTGACAAGTTAAAATACTTAGATCAGTTTATTTTAAGATCATTAAATTAAAGTTATAGAACATCAGAATTTTATCTTGCATCCAAAAAAGGTAATAAAACCCGTAATAAATTAACTAATTAGTGACCAATGACTCTTCTAAATGCTATCAATAAATTATCATCTGGTACAATAGCTGGAAGATTTAAAACTGTCATAAGTCAATCAATAATTAACAACTAAACTGGCTTCATCCCTAGCAGATACATAGGTGAAACACATATGTTTAATTTATGTCATCATTCATTATACAGAAGACAACAACTTACTTGGACTTGTACTTCTAATTGACTTTGAAGAAAACTTTCGACTCTGTGTCTTGGAACTTCATCTCTAAAACTCTGAACTTGTTTTGTTTAAAATGTTGGCCCTAATCTTATTAAATGAATAAAGCTTTCTCAAAACGAAACAGTCAGCAGTGAACATAGGAATGAACTGGTTGTCGTCAAGGCGACCCTAATTCTTCTTAAATCTTAATCTTATGTTCAGAAATTTTGTCAATAATTTAAAGAAATAATAATGACATCAAATGAATATCTGTTAGGGAAAAGAAAAAGCTGTTATCGCAATTTGCTGACGATACCGTCTGTTGTTTTGTTATTTTAGACGGTTCAAAGAAAATCTTTAGAAGTAACATTAAATACTTTCACTTTCTTTGCAAATAACTCTGGTATAAAAACGAACTTCTCCAAGACCCGGAAGTAAAAAATACCTACTCTACTAATTCGACCTAAACTGGGGAAGCACATTTTTTTTCTTTACAGTGCATGAAATAAGATGTAGATGTAGAGTTTTGCCAAAAAACGAAGATACTTAGTGTTTTAATAAGCTACACCCTGTCCTCATTTGTCCAAGTTGTCCTCTTAACTCATTTTCAACTTGCATGTTATCTCTATAACATCAATCCAACACATGACAGACTTCAAGAGCACACAGTAGCAAACAAGAAAAACTCGGTTCAGGTTTCATACATAACTAACCGGTTGACAGAATAACAGAATTTGGACTGATTAATTTAGAGTAAAATTCTTATATACTATGAGATACATACAAACTCTAAACACAAGAATCCTTCACTAAATTAGTGTTACGAGGGCTGATTGATATGTTGTGGGCCTCGTATTGAAGGAGGTTCTCAAGGATGTTCTTTTTAAGTCCTACTATTCTTTGACTATATAAGTCTGTGTACCCATATTTCCGGCACCATAACCCTAACCCTAACCTTAACCATAACACACATTTCTAATTGGTGACCTTTCGCAGCTATATTATCATTAATTTGTTTGAATTTATGGAAAAGTATTACTCTCATTCGTTTCTAGTCATTTGATTTACATACAACGTACATATTTATTGTACTCGTTCTCAATATTTTTACCCTATGAGGAGGTCTGTGAAAGAATAAACGTCTGATGCAATTTTCCGACTTATATTTTCATATTATACGGGCAGATAAGTGTGTGTTGAACCAATGTCATTATAGTTATTCCAAAAATAACCTCCAATTCGTGTATTTATCATGGTGTTTGGACTTACAACGTTATAACTAAGCCGATATTGAAAACACATTATGTATAACCTAATATAAGTATGTATCCCATCTAACATTTTTCAATTTTATTTGTTCTTTACAGTAACAGTTATTTTAGATGTGCATATGGACATAACCACCGTGGACGCGATGACGTAAACGCATGCCATCATCAGTAAGTATATCACAGTAATGTTTTTACGCCCCAAACGACCATTTTGAAAACAACAAAAAGTTTCCGCCCGAACCAAAACAAATAAAAATTACTTTAGTACTGTTGTCAAATCCGGTATAATAATCATACTGGCAACTGCTTATGGAGAAAAAAAAACCCAATATCCTACTACACATCATACTTGTAGTTATACATTCTAAAGCTTTTAAATGTGGCATCTATTTTGCATTGACAAGTTAAAGTTCAAAGCAGAACAAAATTCAAAACCTCAATAAGCGTTTAATTATTACCTTAGTAACGAGAGTGAACACGAGAAACTAACATTGATACCCCTATATGGATCCACCACTGACCAACCGGTTTTTTATGAAGAACTTTTAAATATCATAGCGGACTTTGGAAAAACATAATTTTCGATTCTGCTTTAGACTGTCATAACTATAAATATATAAATAACCCGAATGCTAGGAATACATTTTTAGATCGAATGAAGAGTTTGGATTAATAGATACAAATATAGAACTAAACCCTAATACCTAAAGATAAACATGGCATAGAAAAAAAATCTACCAAAACAAGCCAGATTAGACTACATCTTAATATCAGACAGTTAACTACCAAGTCTATCACCATCAAGAATTGAACCAGGTTATTGCTCAGGTCATTTTTTTCTGTCATACATTTAACTTTTTCGCTGACTTCAAACAAGGAAAGGAAGGTTTATTGAAAATCAACAACTCCTTATTATTTGATTTGGAATATATAGCAATCATTTATTCTACAATAAAAAACATAAAAACTACAGTATGATATTCCAGTGTATAACATTAAAAACACTACTGATGGAAATTAGGGGTAACACAATTTCGTATTCTAGTCATATTAAGGGGGGAAATGAAAGGGAAAAAATAAATGAAATAATTTCTTTTTAGAAAACTCAGGGCCTGATAACAGTGTTAAATGAACTGGAAACTAAAAAGAAAGAGAAAATAGGAAAATATAAAAATACAGAAAATATGATACGTTCCAGGGAAAAATGGATCGGGAAGGTGGAAAAACCTACCAAATACTTTTTTGGATTAGAATCAAGAAACTACACCAGTAAAATAATTGCAAGATTAAGCAAAGAAGATGGTACAACAATATCAATACAAAAAGAAATTTTAAAGGAAAATGAAAATTATTACAGAACTTTATACAACGGAAACCGATTATTGAGATTGTTTTACTTGAACTACTTCTAGAATCTTACGATACCTGAATCTGCTGCTTATGAATAATTAAATATCATTAAATAAATTAAGGAATATACTTTCAAAAATGAAAAACAATAAAAGTCCTAGTTCTTACAGTTTCACAGTTAGATTCTTAAAACTACTTAGGTCAGTTTATTTTAAGATCATTAAATTAAAGTTATAGAACATCAGAATTTTTTCTTGCATCCAAAAAAGGTAATAAAACCCGTAATAAATTAACTAATTAGTGACCAATGACTCTTCTAAATGCTATCAATAAATTATCATCTGGTACAATAGCTGGAAGATTTAAAACTGTCATAAGTCAATCAATAATTAACAACTAAACTGGCTTCATCCCTAGCAGAGACATATGTGAAACACATACGTTAATTTATGGCATCATTCATGATACAGAATACAACAACTTACTTGGACTTGTACTTCTAATTGACTTTGAAGAAAACTTTCGACTCTGTGTCTTGGAACTTCATCTCTAAAACTCTGAACTTGTTTTGTTTAAAATGTTGGCCCTAATCTTATTAAATGAATAAAGCTTTCTCAAAACGAAACAGTCAGCACTGAACATAGGGGTGAACTGGTTGTCGTCAAGGCGACCCTAATTCTTCTTAAATCTTAATATTATGTTCAGAAATTTTGTCAATAATTTAAAGAAATAATAATGATATCAAATGAATATCTGTTAGTGAAAAGAAAAAGCTGTTATCGCAATTTGCTGACGACACCGTCTGTTATTTTGTTATTTTAGACGGTTCAAAAAAATCTTTAGAAGTAACACTAAATACTTTCACTTTCTTTGCAAATAACTCTGGTTTAAAAACGAACTTCTCCAAGACCCGGAAGTATGGATTGGCAGTAAAAAGTACAGTGAAAATACCTACTCTACTAATTCGACCTAAACTTCTTTACAGTGCATGAAATACGATGTAGATGTAGAGTTTTGCCAAAAAAAAACAAACAAAAAAAAAACTAATAAAATAAAATTAAAACAATTTAAAAGCTTAATTTAATACATTTTTCCCAGTGAAATATCAAAAATTATTCATTCTATAAAAGTGATATTTTTCACTAGTGAAAAATATCACTTTTACTGATTTGACCAATCAAATCAATGATTAGAAAATACCAAAATAATTGACCAATCAGAAAACCCGACATATATGTCAGCACCTGGACAGGGGAAACTTTTTTGTTTACAAATTATCGCTGTAGTCCTAGTCAGCATACGGGGTAGGGTTTTCGCTGATAAAAAATGTAATAAAATGTAATAAACAGAATATCTAACAGTGTCTTCAGTAATACCGAATATATTTCACTCGTGTGGCTAATATTTTGATATTTTTCACTCATGCTGCGCACTCGTGAAAAATATCAAAATATTAGCCCCACTCGTGAAATATATTTGGTATTACTGATGACACTGTTAGATATCCTCTATATATACTTTACAGTGAATGAAATACGATGTAGATCTCCACAAAATTACTAAACTGAATTTTGACAAAAAACAAAAAATGAATTAAATAAAATTAAAATAATTTAAAAACTTAATACATATGTCGAATAGAAGAACACGTACACCCATTGGTAAAATAGTTGTTATAAACTCTTTAATAATGCATGTATCACAGATTAATCATTTGTTCCTATTTCTTGTTAACCCTAGCAATGTATACATATAAAAAAAATCAAAAATTTATTGTATAAATATCTGTGTAAGGATAAACCTGATTACGTTAAAAGGAGCTTTACTAATTAAAATCTATATAAAGGGGAGACTAAATAATTAAACATTTAAAAATCATTCATTAATGTCTGAAGTGTGATTTAAATCAATGTATTAAACAAAAATCAACAAATATTCAATTCAGAAAAAAACCCAATGTATTACCTAACATACTATAACTTTTTACATTATTACTTTGAAATAAAAGGAACTCAGGAAATATATAAGACATTAAGTAGAAATGAACTGAGATTACCGCTGAACAAAAATGGAACCAATTTTCAAATATATGTATCTCCCTTCAATATCACGACAAACTAAAAATTTAAATGGCTATAATACAGAATACATTACATAACACTAATTACAAATTCATTTTTATTCAAAATTTGAAAATTAAACAATAACTTCTGTTCCTCCTGCAAAAACCACCCTGAAACAATAACACACATATTATAGGACTGTGACAATGTATCTGATCTAATAGAAACCTTATAATGAATATTATATAAAAAAAAACTCAGGTTAAGATATGATAAACAGGAATTCTTATTTGGTAAACACCTAAATAAATAATTGAAATTTAATTAAGATAATTTGATTTTATTAAAGCAATACATTAACAATGATAAATGTTTAAGATTAAAACTTAATAGTCTCAGAAATCATGTTCAATTTGAATTAAAAGCACATACAACACTTTTATTACAATGGTTTGAATTCTAACAATCTTCTCGCCAAGGACACTGTATTATGAAAAATTATCTTTTCCCTTTTACTTATGGGTTATATTCATTCTCCTTTTATATATGGCGATTAAATATTCACTCCTCAGTTTATTAAAATAAGATATTGCTGCTATCGGATTACACAGGGTATGTTCCGTTTAAGATATTTTTGTGTTGTTTTTGTTTAAGTTCAATATATGTCCGCTTTCTTTTGATGTTTTTTCTGTGCTTAAATGCAAAACCTTATTTTTTTCTTTTGTAAATGCTATTTTATTTTGCTTTAATTTGTTTTGGGAAATTTTTTAATGATTTATTTTTGTTTTGTTTTTGTCTGTCTTTGTTTTTCTATGTTTTGCTGTATGTGCTTGTTTATTTGTTCGTTTTTTGTCTATAGTTAAACGATGAGCCATAATTAAAATATAGAATACCCTTATAAAATAGAACAGCTTATTTATTTTTTTGTTAATCAGTAGTTGTAGTTACATAAACATCAATGTTTTGATTATATTTAGGTACAATATATATTGCATGTCTATAAATCTATGATATATTGTTTGTCTTATGTGTTTTTGATGTATTGTGTGTCTTGTGTAATTAACTTTGATTGAAAATGAATACAAAATGAATTTAAAAAAAGCAATAGTGAACATGCATGATCAATATTGAATATCAACAAACCCTTTACTCGATTTGGGTACATAAATGCTCTTTGATAATGCATATTAATCTTTGTGATTTCCAGTAAAGAAGAAATGGCTAAGATTGAGGCACGTACGTAAGTACATATTTTTGATCTCTTTTATTGAAATGGCTAGATACATTCTATCATATACAACGAACACATCAAATCATGTAAAGTTTAGGTAAAAGAACATGATTTTTTGTAAAATATTTCATAATTCGCAATCTTAATAGGTATCTTGGTGGCATATATTTCGACATTGAAATGAAAGATCAAAGCTCTTCGGGGGCAAAAACCACAGAACAGGTCCAATTTATTCATCAAACATTCAATAGCATTTAATTTTTAACTGTCTTTTAGGAAAATGATCTATCGGTGTTATAATGGCATAAACATAGATCCATTGAGGACTTGGAAGAGTGACATAACTAGCGGGTATATTTTAACTACCCTTATTTTCCAATATTGGAACAAAGGGGGTAAAGGTCATTAGAAATAGTGAAGATCAATTTAATAAAAAAACAATCATAATAGTTTTGATAATTTCGGAGTTTCTTTGTACTCAATCGGAACTCCTCGGTTGTTATTCCGTGGTTACATACGATGAGTTCCGGGTGTTGTGTGTGATGTGATTGTTTATATGTATATATACCGTGTGCAATCCTCTTAAGTTGACTCGGTGCTCTAAAAAATCCAATAAGAAATATTCAAATAAAATAATATCAAATTGTTAATAAACTAAAAACTAAAAATATGGAGATATATCTCGCACATATGTCACAGGGGCTCGGTTTCGGTTACTGCCATTCTTCCAATATGTGTTCAAGTAAACTCCTATCAAATATTAATAATAGTTTGCATACCATATGGTCCAATACACTTTAAGTCCTTATTTTGTGTAACACGTTTACTTTTTATAATTCCTCAAACTCCACTCCAATCGGGAGACACATAACAAATATCCCATTGCTTTTATAACGAACGTTCCGCTTAAATTCTAAGTCATTTTGAATCAGTATCAATCATGCATGATTTTAGATGAGTGTGGCCTACTTTGGATGGGTTTCGAGTGCTGATCTAGGATTACACAATTTTGTGTTGTTTTTGTTTAGGTACTATATATGTCTGTACATTATTTTGATGTTTTTTTTTCTGTACATAAATACAATCTTTTTCTTTTGTAAGTGTGTTATTTCTGTTTGTTTTGTGTTTTGTGTTTTTTGTTTGTTTTTATTTTGTTGTTTTGTCTCTCTTTTTTATGTTATGGTGTGTGTTTCCATGTTTTAATTATATTCAAGTACAATGTATATTTCATGTTTATATATCAATGATGTATTGCGTTTCTTTTGTGGTTTTGATATTGTATATATTGTGTAAATAACTTTGAAAATGTATAAAAATGAATAAAAACACAAGATTGAACATGTATAATCAATATTGAATACGCAAATAACAAACCCTTTACTCGATTTTGATACATATATGCTCTTTGATAATGCATATTAATCTTTGTGATTTCCAGTAAAGAAGAAATGGCTAAGACTAAGGCACGTGCGTAAGTACATATTTTTGATCTCTTTTATTGAAATGGCTAGATACATTCTATCATATACAACGAACACATCAAATCATGTAAAGTTTAGGTAAAAGAACATGATTTTTTGTAAAATATTTCATAATTCGCAATCTTAATAGGTATCTTGGTGGCATATATTTCGACATTGAAAATGAAAGATCAAAGCTCTTCGGGGGCAAAAACCACAGAACAGGTCCAATTTATTCATCAAACATTCAATAGCATTTAATTTTAACTGTCTTTTAGGAAAATGATCTATCGGTGTTATAATGGCATAAACATAGATCCATTGAGGACTTGGAAGAGTGACATAACTAGCGGGTATATTTTAACTACCCTTATTTTCCAATATTGGAACAAAGGGGGTAAAGGTCATTAGAAATAGTGAAGATCAATTTAATAAAAAACAATCATAATAGTTTTGATAATTTCGGAGTTTCTTTGTACTCAATCGGAACTCCTCGGTTGTTATTCCGTGGTTACATACGATGAGTTCCGGGTGTTGTGTGTGATGTGATTGTTTATATGTATATATACCGTGTGCAATCCTCTTAAGTTGACTCGGTGCTCTAAAAAATCCAATAAGAAATATTCAAATAAAATAATATCAAATTGTTAATAAACTAAAAACTAAAAATATGGAGATATATCTCGCACATATGTCACAGGGGCTCGGTTTCGGTTACTGCCATTCTTCCAATATGTGTTCAAGTAAACTCCTATCAAATATTAATAATAGTTTGCATACCATATGGTCCAATACACTTTAAGTCCTTATTTTGTGTAACACGTTTACTTTTTATAATTCCTCAAACTCCACTCCAATCGGGAGACACATAACAAATATCCCATTGCTTTTATAACGAACGTTCCGCTTAAATTCTAAGTCATTTTGAATCAGTATCAATCATGCATGATTTTAGATGAGTGTGGCCTACTTTGGATGGGTTTCGAGTGCTGATCTAGGATTACACAATTTTGTGTTGTTTTTGATTAGGTACTATATATGTCTGTACATTATTTTGATGTTTTTTTTCTGTACATAAATACAATCTTTTTCTTTTGTAAGTGTGTTATTTCTGTTTTTTTTGTGTTTTGTGTTTTTTTTGTTTTATTTTGTTGTTTTGTCTCTCTTTTTTATGTTATTGTGTGAGTTTCCATGTTTTAATTATATTCAAGTACAATGTATATTTCATGTTTATATATCAATGATGTATTGCATTTCTTTTGTGGTTTTGATATTGTATTTATTGTGTAAATAACTTTGAAAATGTATAAAAATGAATAAAAACACAAGATTGAACATGTATGATCAATATTGAATACGCAAATAACAAACCCTTTACTCGATTTTGATACATATATGCTCTTTGATAATGCATATTAATCTTTGTGATTCCCAGTAAAGAAGAAATGGCTAAGACTGAGGCGAATGCGTAAGTATTTTGTATGATCGTTTTTATTGAAATAATTAGATACATTCTATCATATATAGTGAACATTTAAAAATATGTTAAGTTAAGGGTAAGGTACATGAGTTTTTGTAAAATATGTCATAATTCGCAACCTTAATAGATATCTTTGGGGCTTGTATTTCGACATTGGAAATGAAAGATCAAAGCTCTTCGCGGACAAAAACCATAGAACGGGTCGAATTTATTTTTGTAAACATTCATAGCTATGAAGTATTTAATTGTCTTTAAGGAAGATGATCTATCGTTGTTATAAAATTCCCATTGCTTTTAAGAGTATTTATATTATCAACATGGACAAATCGTTAAAAAATATTAATGGTCCCAGCTTAATGTGAAATTATTACTTTATTACGTACGAAATGTTTCACTTAATTTGACTTCAAAACGGATGCAATTTGTAAAATAAGCATAATATTTTCATCGAGCAATTCTAGTGTCAATTTCCTGGTAAAAAGATGTTTTAAATGTTCCCATTGCAAATCAAATGCATTAACGTGGGGTCATTTTACTTTTCAGCATACATATGCTTAATGAAACAAAGTAAGTACGTGCATACGTAATTTTCATTACTTTTTCCTCAAAAGGAATTGATTATTTTTGTATTAATTAAAAAAATATATGTTGTAAATAAATGATTATGGTTGCATATCTTTTATTCTTGAAACAGTTGCATAGGTCTAGTAGATTGGGTGCGAACGATATCACATCAGAGAGTAATGTTCGTGTTGATAATTTAGATATATTTTTTAGCTGTTCCTCGATTATAATTACGCTTCAATATCATCAGAGAACTATAAGTATGATATTAAACTCGTGCTTGAGTAAGTAAGATAAAGATAATTTCTATTTCTGGTCAAACAAGTTGGGTATGAACAAAATACTTATATGAAAAGTATATATATCTGACATCCTGCAGTCCTTTTAAAGTGAAACATCCGACGATCACTGTATCATTGAAACGTTCTGTTAGAACATTGATGTGTTGCAGTGATGTTACCAGGTAGGCTATACGTGCTGCAGATAGTGAGTTTAAGTTTAGTAAAACTATCCTCCTCAGTATCATGGAATGTTATCCACACCAAGATTAGCTTATCATTTACTCTTGTCGAGTATTTAGGGGCGAAATAAACCAACTGCGGACACATGTGGTTAATATCCATCTTAACTCACCACCCGGTTTGGACGTTTAATTAGTATGAGTAAATAACTAATTATTGTCCGAAGGGATTATCATCACGAACTATATTCTATATGATATCGTTGGCACCCTATCTACTAGATTTATGCAAATTTTCATTGTTACAGTTATAGCTAAGTGAGGGTGAAAATCCAAACATCGTTAGTAAATTATTTACAAACAAGTAAAATGTATTTTTGTTTTCTATTTCAGGGAGAAGAGTAAATTATGATGTACCTGTTATTCCATATACCAACAGGTGATTATGAAATGATTTTCTTCATGAAGATTCTTTTGATGATAACTATTTAAATTCTAATAATATCTATTATTATATCATCATTCATGTGGTATTATCAATGCTAAACATGTAATTTAAACCAAAATATCATCATAATCACTGTGGAAATACATATGTAATCTAGCATTCACAATATTTAAATCAAAACAGCAGTATAATCTCTGGAACTAATCTAACATCCCTTTACTTAAACCAAACAACAGACTAATCTCTTTGATACCCATTGATATAAGAAGAAGATTGAAACTTGGTGTTACGTCTTGTGCCTGTGGTCAGTAAATTTCTTTTCCGACTAATGTTTTATTACAATAACACTGTCAAAACGATAATTGAATTGATGTTTATTCAGGTCCTTGTGTTAATTATGTGGTATTATATCAACTAACTATGCTCCGTTGTGTTGTTTCAGTAACGTTGACGAGATATTTGAATGTAAAATCTATAAATGCCATCCAGATTCTAATTACTAGGTGGATAGCATTTCATTTACTGAGGTTTATGGATCAACTGTGTGCATGTACCCAATTGTTTAAGCGTATCCCGTATATCTAAGCACTAATATTTAAAACTTTAGTAATCTTATGATGACATATTTGCCAAGGTAAAATTTATTGATAATAATCATAATTTGACAGCCATACATCCATATTATTATACCCCATGTTTATAACAATACCTGTGATTAGCCGAAACGCAACACGTGGAAGGGGGACAAAACATCATATCTCCCTGAGGCGCGTGAGCCAGGGAGACAAATATCTTATCTCCCTGGACTGCGTGCCCCAATGACGATCCCCACATTCTGTTGCGAGGAGTTGTCTCCCTTCCAGTTATTTACAAATGGCAGACGAACAGAAACTCAAACGTTTTCGTGCAGTCAAGAAGCAGAAATAGATAAAAATTCTGCAAAATAATATTGCTCAGAACACGAAAATATCAACAAATGTACACGCCAACTGTTTCCAAGAAGCTGTCAATAACACCTTAACTTGGAATCGTATCAATTGAGCGTCCGGCATCACAGGGGTTTGTGTTAAAAAAGTGATATTTCATATCTTCAGTTTATTTTTGAGTATAATCATTACTAATTTTGTTTCGGTATAATACACAATTTATGGCCCATGGATGCAGGTTAATATGAAGGTTTGTTTACCCTCAGGTCTCATATTTACCTCGGACAAGTCCTAGGGAAATATGATACCTGCGGGTAAACAAACCTTCATATTAACCTGCATCCAGGGTCATACATGTATAGTGTTCTTTTAATGCAGATATATCATTATGCAGGTACAACTGTCTGAAGGCTGTACGGGGATCCAGGCGATGAGTGAAAACAGACAAAAGACATATAATCATATGAATGACTGATTAAGTAATGAGTATACAACCTATTCAAGTGCATTTGTAAAATGTAAAACACACCAATATTCATATAATTTGGTCAAAAATATAAAGCTTGACGCGTTTTTTTTTTTTTTATCTATAATCATCATTGCTTACAATTATTACCACAAAAGTTTGCTATGAAATAAATATATCTTATCTTAATTCTGCATATCGTGTTTTTCTTTCGTCTTTTTTTCTCTTTTTTTGACTGATGTGTTACAAAGCAGAAGAAAAACACTGTCCATTATTTGTTCATTATTGTTAAAAAAATTGTATACCAAACAAAAAGGTGAAAATAAATTGACGATGTCGCGAGTGCTGTCTGTAACACCGATAACGGGTATCTTCGATAAACACAAATAATGAAAGTTGTAATGGTTTTGTCCAGTTTTATGAAAGATAGCTTCCCACTTATTTACGCTCAGTTTTTGTTCCTGTGCAAAAAGCAGATTGTTTTTATTTTCCTGGATTGTCGCAGTTATGAGCATTGTTTTAATATCTTTGTAAAGTTACTCACAGTAAGTAAACAAATGAAAGGACTTTATCTCGGATTTAACAGGTTCCCAACTTACTTACGCCTACACGGTGTTTCAGGTCAAGATAACACCATATATGAAAGTAAACAAACAATCAAGTGATAAATGATAAACCGTGATGTATGAAGTATCCTTATCTTTGAACTTATGTTTCCGACCAAGTTTCTTATACAATAGTGAGGCCATTATAATTGCATTCCCGTCTTAAAAGTTTCTAATGAACTGTCAAATTTGTAAGGAGCTGCAATAATACAAGAAAATATATATATATATTTTATTATTTTTTTTACCAATTTTTGTTTTAACTTACATCGAAAACGAAAACATGTGTACACATGTTATGGTCATAGGTTCAACGACTATTGTCCACTACATATACGTACATGTAGACATATATAGAACACATGAGATATCTTGTTCACTTTGTTCAGTCGATTTAACAGCACCCGGAGACTTATATATATTTAATTCTGTTTTTTTTAAATGCAAAAACAAAAAACGAAAAGCGACGATGACAATAAAATTCGGTACATCCTTGTACCTATATTTTACAGATGTCAATTTGATTTTTCAGTTACCACCGCGTCCTGCCCGGGGTTTCTTTCCTTTGCACAAAGTACGTTTTAGTGTATAGTAAACACGTAGTTACACTGTGTACGTTTCCGTACTTATTTCGTGTGATTTGTCGGATACGAAATATACACGTGTACATTGTGCGTTTGGATGTATCGTGTTTGTCAAGTGATTGTTTGTTAACTTCCAAATATAATGTTTTGTCGACCTCAAACGCCAAGTAGGTGGTGTAATACGGGAAATACATAAATCAGGGAAAAATATCTTCATTTAATCACTAATATAACAAGTTACTTTACATATTTATTCACGCAACGCTTATAACCTAGAGAATCTGAGAAAATACAAGTAAACACACACATAAAGCACAAATATTTTACGGGAAAGAAGATATAAGCGGGAAGACGCGAGCTCCCGGCTCTAAACATCAGTTATCTAGATACATTTTATGACATAGAAGTGAATTAACTCTAACTACCTTTAGACTACAATAACTTTTGGGATTTTTTTTTCGACTCGAAGGAAATGCATTGTTTTGGGGATTTGGAATAGATGCTTCACCGACCATCATCACTTTTATATGTGATAATATATGTATACCGTTCATATTCACAATAAAATGTTTATTTGGATGTTTGCCTTTTGATAACTTAGTCACACTCGACCTTTTCAACTCCAAAAAGGACATTTCGACTTTCAACGAGACCGAGTACAAGTGAATAGAAACAAAATCTGACAGGATGTATCGTACAATGAAGGCATTGAATGCATATGTATGACATTTATATAGGTATTTAAAAACGATTGTGTATATAAATCATGTACATGTATATATATTGCTTTTTGTTTGACATCTTCATGGTAGAATAAGAACTTGCACTTTGACAATTAACCAAAAATCAGGAAACACATCAGCACATGTATATAATTAATGTTTCTTTGTTTTCATGATAAATACTCTTATGTGATTGGTCGAAAAATTCTTTTCATTCTTCTATGAAAGAATTCCGAGGATGGCACGAAAAATGTGACGTCACAATACGACAATTGGCGTTTTGTTTTGATTTGAGAAAAAGAATCTTATTTAAAACCAGTAAAATTGTACACATCAGCAAATCACGTGCCAATGAGAACAAACACCACATTGATATGGGCGGTACAAACAATGTATAAAGATATCGAACATGCTTGTCTAGAACATGAGGTTTACGTGTTATCATAAATAAATAACATGATGACATCTTCTCGTGATACAGTGACATCAGCTCTGCTCTGACAAATCGATAAAACATGTCAAGTGTTTATGAAGTAAAATACATCCGGTCAAAACAATGGCCCCATTATCTGCGAAAGAAACTATGGTACATAACGGCATGATCATTTTTGTGGATTATTCCTGATTCACATGACTTACATGGAACTTGCATTTTAAGCATAACTTCCTATATTAGCAGGTAGCTTCACAAATTACCCATGGCTAGCGATTTTACATTCTAATAATTGGTACTTAAGATACTTCTGTTCCATTGCTCTGGAGTAGTGGTTTAGATGATGGTAAATTATGGCTCAGTTTGCTATTTAAGGTAGCTGGCTCATCAATTTTGAAATAACTAACTTGTTTTCGTTTGTACTTTTTAATGTCCGTATGGATGGCTAGTATCCATAAATGATGAAAAAAAACATGTCATTGAGCTTATTTTTTCCTAGCGCCAGTTAAAAGCGTCTCCTTGACAACCACCCTGGCAAAAAATTGCACAGATATTTAGCATACTGAGATAACCAGTCGGTCATTAAAGACGAAGAAAAATGAATGGAATGATACTTTAATTTTTCTTGTTGATACATTTTTGTATCCATATGTATGTCTAATGTAAGTTAATGAACAAAATACAATAAAACAAAGATGTAATGTTTATTCTAGTCTCGATCAAAATACTGTTTCCGTGACAACAACTGTTCTAAATATATAATTATACAGCAAAATCAAATTAAACATGATAGGAAATAATGAAGGAATAACAAACTTTTCTCCGTTCAGGTTTTTTTGCACCATAATAGATATCTTGTATCAATAAATGAACAAAAAACCATAGGTCATTGAGCTTATTTTTTTTCACCAGGCTGAGTTTAAAAAGTGTCGTGTCTCCTTGACAACGGGCCCTAAAATACCAGAATAGATGTACAGCGAAATAAGATACATACTCGCTAACTAAACATAATAAAAACATAATGAAATAATAACTAACATTTTTCATTGGTGTTTTTCTGTGACCTATGGATATCTTGTATCAACAAATGAACAAAAAACTATAGGTCATTGAGCTTATTTTTTTCGCCAGGCTTAGTTTAAAAAGTGTCTTCTTGACAACGGGCTCTACAATACCAGAATATATGTACAGCGAAATCAGATACATAATCGCTAACTAAACATAATCAAAAATAATGAAATAATATCTAACTTTGTTTTCATTGGTGTTTTTTGTGCACCTATGGATATCTTGTATCAATAAATGAACAAAAAACCATAGGTCATTACGTGATTAAACCCATGTTGCTCACAAACCGAAAATTTCAAAAAACATCTACAGATCCGTGTACGTTCGCAGTTTCGATTTTAGCGTAGCGTTTCCGTAGCACTTCCGTACCATTTCCGTAGTATTACCGAAGCATTTTCGTACCATTTCCGTAGCATTACCGTAGCACTTCCGTAGCGTTTGGCGTTTAAGACGGAACTGCAAACGTACACGGGTCTGACTATATTAATTTAAAGACTTATTATTCACCGAGAAGATATGCCGACAACGGGTTTTTTTAACGATGCGCAGGCGCATTCAAAAACGGCCGAGCGAGCTACCTTAAATAAATCTTATGTTATGACGCAACATGGCATAATGATAAAAGCAGCCGATAAAGGATAAAAAGTAAACATATTACGATAGTCCATCTTTGAACCAAATTCCGACCCTATATCACATTAAGCGTTAAGTATAAACAGTTATGCCGTGAAGTATGCAGACTTGTAAAATGTTGGCTGAATTACATTTGCTCTTTGCGAAATGATTCAGAGATCGAAACAACTAAATTTCAAAGTAAAGTGTCATTAGGTAAATTGGACAGTGCATGGATTTTCTTTGTTATGTAATTATGTGACAAATTCAAGATCGAGTAATTGTACAACGTACCAAGGGCTTTAAAAAATACAACTCGACATAGTTTTTTTTTATAATCATAGATTATGGCTTAAGTGTTCGGCCAATAGTTGCTACAATTATGAATACGAAGATTATTCTAGATATCTGCCATTCTTAATATAAAAATGTTTCGCCTTAGTTCTGTATTACTGCGACATTTATAATTTTTGAAGTTGTGACCTTGAATCATTTCATTATTATCAGATGTGAATAACTACGAGATGACTCTTATATTTAAGATATTGTTAATTATTTTGAAAACTGTAATTGTCTCCTCTCATCCTGCTGTACTTCAATGTGGGGAGTTTAATTTTCCTGAGTTTTTCGTTGATTGAATGGTTGTTCATTCGCGGAAGGAGCTTTGTAGCTTTTCTTTGAACGTTTTCGACAACTTTTCATACAACGTTTTCATACAACTTGCTGAATAAAGACTCCTTCATATATGTAAAAGGCCTTCTTATTATACCTTTATTGATGTTAGGTTGAAAATCAAATTCATCATCTACCGAAAATCCCTGGTCCTTTGCAATACCTGTAATTTCAAGGGTAATTGATTTTCCGTCTGAAATTTTCAGATAATTTTGGAGGCTATTTAAATATGATTGAAGCACATCTGTATCTTCTTCGCATTGCGATATAACTTTGTGACATCAACACAAAGAGTATAGGATGGTATTGTGTTATTTATTATACCATTGATGTAAATTACAAACAGAAGTTGTCTTGGTACGCAACCTCGAGAAATTCCAATTAGTACGTCATTGTCGGAATACACCCATCATATATTTTTGTGTTGTACGACAGTGAGGGAAAACAGCTATACTTTAGAATATTAGCACGTGCGTCAAACAGTTAAAAGGCGAACAGATTTGGGACATTGTTGATACCGTTTCACTTGAATATGCTTATTTTTGATGACTGTTGCCACAGGGGCTTGGCACGATTTTCCAAATGATAGTCTATATATATATGTATATAGTATCAAGGGTAGTAACTACAAAGAGGGGGAAGACGGACGTATTTAAAAAAAAAATAATTTGTCGTATTCTGCGGGTCAAAAATCTTAGTGACACATACATTACCTTAAAGATAAATGTTTTATTTTTCCAATGAGTGTTCGATGAACAAAATTGGCCAAGTATTATCCAAGTTATGACCTGACGAATTCGGAAATAGATGCTGAAATGGCTAGGTCGGAATCTCCCTGTCCGGTTGAATAGTCGCCTCGCCTCTAATGGGTACCGTCAGCAAAAAGAACCGCCATCTTTCCCTAACCTTTCGTGTTTATGTCGTTACAGTGGTCGTACAACCAAGAAGCGTTCCGAATGAAGGGAAAGATGGCGGTTCTTTTTGCTGACGGTAAGCTCGGTGATGTAATATGGAATTGGCTACGGCACATGACGGATAACATAAACAACCGACATCCTATATTGACATAGTTATGGTTACTGTATACCGCTGCAAGCGTCGATTTTTCGATTTCTGAATGGTTATTGAGGTACCCATTAGAGGCGAGGCGACTATTCAACCGGACAGGGAGATTCCGACCTAGCCATTTCAGCATCTATTTCCGAATTCGTCAGGTCATATCTTGGATAATACTTGGCCAATTTTGTTCATCGAACACTCATTGGAAAAATAAAACATTTATCTTTAAGGTAATGTATGTGTCACTAAGATTTTTGACCCGCAGAATACGACAAATTATTTTTTTTTTAAATACGTTCGTCTTCCCCCTCTTTGTAGTTACTACCCTTGATACTATATACATATATATATGGACTATCATTTGGAAAATCGTGCCAAGCCCCTGTGACTGTTGCAGGATAAAATGAATACATGGTCAGTGTCTTAAAATATAAGCTGTATTTTTGGCTCAGGACAGAAAGACAAAAATGGCTCGCCGAGGCTCTCCACTTTTGTCTTTCTTTACCCTCGCAAAAATACAGCATATATTTTAAGACACTGAGCATGTATTCTATATTTCTCTAACGCCATCACGAAATTCGTGTTAATGATACCCACTTGCTCTCCGTTGTCAAACGTATGTGTCAATTCATCCAGAACAAGCAGCACCCGAAGAGATGTAGATCTACCGAGCAGGTAACCAAATTGACTATCACTTAATTAGTCATTTACCATTTTTTTTTCACATTGTTTTTGACTGCGATACTTGTTAAACTAACGAGACAAAAATTCTTTGGCTCAGATTTCACCTTTTTTGTGCAAAGCTAAAATATTTGCTCTCTTCAAAATTTTGACAACCTGCTTCTATTCAGTGATTTGTAGAGGTTGAGCGATAGTTCAGACATCAAGAATTTCTGTAAAAGCTTTAGAATACATGCCATCTGGCCCGCACGACTGGTTTCCATCCAGCTCTAAAACATAATTCCGAAATGCTCTTCGTTAAGACTTATTTCATCAAAAGGTCGATATACGGTTTTCGCGCGAAATATAGGTTTTTCGCATGGCGGTTCTTTTTTTAAAACACCGGTAAATAAATTAACCAGCATATCTACCTTTTCCACATCATTCGTAACCATTTATGTTTGGTCAGTTCCTGTAGATATTCCATCTCTTACTTTCCGTTTCTCGTTTATCTATTCCAGATAAACACTGAGAAATTTCATGTTTCTTAAATGAAAATCAAATTCTGCGTTTTTTGTTTTTATTAAACCTCAGCTATCGAACAACCCTTTCTTATGCGAACACAAGACATAACACGTCAACATAACTTCACCAAGTGACTAAACACGTCGCAAAAGAGCAAAATGTCAGGTGACTAAACACATCGGAAAGGAGCAACATGTCAGTTGACTAAATACGTCATGAAGATCAACATGTCAGGTGACTAAATACGTCGTAAAAGATCAACATGTTAGGTGACTAAATACGTCGTAAAAGATCAACATCTCAGGTGACTAAATACATCGTAAAAGATCAACAGGTCAGGTGACTAAATACGTCATGAAGATCAACATGTCAGGTGACTAAATACGTCATGAAGATCAACATGTCAAGTGACTTAATACGTCGTAAAAGATCAACATGTTAGGTGACTAAATACGTCGTAAAAGATCAACATGTCAGGTGACTAAATACGTCGTAAAGATCAACATGTCAGGTGACTAAATACGTCGTAAATATCAACATGTCAGGTGACTAAATACGTCGTAAAAGATCAACATGTCAGGTGACTAAATACGTCGTAAAGATCAACATGTCAGGTGACTTAAAACGTCGTAAAAGATCAACATGTCAGGTGACTAAAAACTTCCTAAAGATCAACATGTCAGGTGACTAAATACGTCGTAAAAGATCAACATGTCAGGTGACTAAATACGTCGTAAAAATCAACATGTCAGGTGACTAAATACGTCGTAAAGATCAACATGTCATATGACTAAATACGTTCTAAAAGATCAACATGTACGGACACTAAACAGTTCTTAAAAGAGCAACATGTCAGGTGAGGGAAAATTAATGCAGATTTTTGCCAGCAATTTAAAACACGCTTCCTTATGTAAATATTTGCTGATGGTGGCGTTGGCCTACAAATAGAAGCATATAATCTACTTGCATTAGTCGCTGTGTTACTGTATTTTACCTGTGTGCAGATGACATTTCGAAGAAGACTATTTTGTAGAACTGTTATCATAAAATCCTGGTCATTGTTTGAATTTGTGAAATGCTTTTCTATAATCCCTTTAGCAATCGTTTGAACTAAGTTTGAAATTAAATATATCCTTATAACCATCTATATAAAGGGAAAGTCAGAGTTTCATAAAAAAAATCGAGACAAAAATTTCAATCAATTTACTGCTATTCTGTACTGTAGTACAATCTACAGCAGTTCCTTGAAAGTTCGTGTCATCGTAATCTAATATGTATGTTTAGTTAGAAACGATACCAGAGTTATCTCCCTTTACTACACCTCATTCTTTACTAAAGAGATTAAATACATTTCAATTTGTTTACTAAACATGATCAATAAGACTACCGGGAATACCAGTTCAGTGTTATTATATGTGGATTGGTCAAGTACATTACGCAAACCAAAGCAGCAGTACAATCTCTATATGACTAATAAAATATGCAGACCATTTAAACAAAACAGCATTGGACGGAGTAACTTTGATAAACTTATAACTGTATTGCCTTCTAATGACCCACAGAGTCTGCTTGACATGTGCTTTTTATTAAAGAGTCAACGTAACTGGGGAAGAATGAATAGGCTATAGATAATAATATAGTAGAGTTTGTTTCCCACCATTATTTTCTCTTGATCATTCGTTTGGATGAAAGTACGCAAAACTAGTGTGTATATCTCTTATTAAAATAAATTCTACCAATTCTTTTATGGGAGTATTGGGAGACCAATGAAATACATTTTATTCAGAATATCGAATAATGGCGGGACGAAGTATGATGAGTTCTACCTTTTGCTGACTTTGGTGTGGAATTCTAACTAAATCGGCCGGAATGAATTTTCCTTAGAACATAATGTAAAAAAATGGCACTCTATGTTAGCTATACAATTTTCAAGAGTAAATTCCAAAAGATAATGCTGAAGAAATGACATTAATAATTTTGCTTGCTGAATACATTTCCTAGTCAAATAGTCTGATAGAAAGCCACGACATAAGGGTAGAACTATAGACATAAGCTATTCCTGATATATTTTATTAACAGTATATTCCTTATATAGTTAATTAATTTAATGGATTTGAAATAAGAATACCAATTATTATAATAATCTACGATAATCATAGAACCCAAGATATTTCAACGTTAAAGCGCAAGTTCTGCCTTTAACGAAGACACCAAAGAAAATTATTTAATGAGTTCCAGCAATACTAACTTTCCGCTCTCTTTTGTATTTCTAATTGGAAAATCATGATGGAATTGTATCGTTATTACATTCCCAAGGATATTCAAAATTCCTTATTGGTAAATAAGTTGATATTGGAAAATCATGATGGAATTGTATCTTTTAACATTCCCGAGAATATTCAAAATTCCTTATTGGTAAACAGATAACGCATTACAAAATAAGAGAATGTTGAACTCAAAAATAACTCGAAAGACAAAGTCGTTTTTAGCAATGGTTAATACAAGGATAACAAGACCATTTTATCCGAAAGGGCAATTGTCTTCTGCTCCGTTGACGACACCCGCAATACAGACCAAAACCAAGGTCAGGTGAAGTCAGCATTAAAATAATGATGGTGACAACGGAGTGTGATATGTTGTGAGCTTTATATTGAAGGATTTGAATTTTGCCAGACATATTGTATTATTTTCCAACATTATCGCTACTTCTCATGAATGTTCAGAAAGTCATCCACTCCATGTATGACGTCATCATAGGACTGAAAGGGGGTGCCAGATGGAGCGAGATCAGGTGATTAAGGCGTATGCTAAACCAACTTAACGCCACAATCGTGAAATGCAGTCATGGCAATGACGACTAGTGAACAGGACCATTTTCTTGAAGGAATAACACACCTTTGGTAAGCTTTCCGCGGCGCTTAAGTTTAATATTTTCCCGTAACTTCCTCAGAAGTGGAGCATAGTATTTGTCATTGATTTTTTGTCCTTTTTCAGATAATCTATCAGCAGAATAATATCTGCATCCCCGAAAACCGAAGTCATAACCTTCCAAGCTGATGAAACAGTCTGTGCCTTTGGCGGGGGAGAGGCAAGGTGCTTTCATCGTTTCGATTGTTGTTGAGCCTCTGGAGTAAAATGATTGACCCATATTTCATCAATAGTGACAAATTTCTTTAGAAAGTTGGCAGATTTTTTTTTAAAAAAAGGTTAATATTAGGACGCATCAGTGTGCACCTGGTTTGCTTCTGATCAACTATCCGAAGTCTCGGTACCGGTCGGGCCGAAAGCTTTCTCATTTTAAAAATTATCTGTCATAATGGAATGAACACTTTCCAGTAAAATGCCAACTCTACTGGCTATATATCTTTCTATGACTGTCTGTCGGTCATCACAATATCATGTACTTTATTGGCTATTTCTGTGGTTGCAGCATTGGCAGGCCTTTAAGGACGGGGGTCGTTCGCAAGGCTCTGTCAGCCGCGCTTAAATTCCGCCACCTACCTTTTCACTGTAGCATATGTAAGAGTATTACTTCCCAGTGTTGCTACCATATCATTGTTTTAATGAAAAACAGCAGTGGTATACACGACGATGTTGTAGTCAGGACATTACGGTATTGTCTCTTCTATACTATGTATACTATTAGCGTTGTGTTTTTAAGAATAGATTACAAGCTAAGTATTCCCCATTTCAAATATGCATGTTAAATGGCTATTTTATAAATCGCCTGTCTTACTTTTTTGTGGTGATTTGATGTCTGCTCACCAACTAAAGATTACGGTAGGTTCAAAATGTACGCCACTCATTCTTGCCATTCTTATATAAATATTCGCGAGGGATTTGATTTCGCGTTTGACTCTTCTCGCGAAAATAAATCCCACGCGAAATATAAGTGATTTGCAGTATTAATATGAATTTGGTAAAGTCTTCCTGAAGGAAGAGTCTGTTGCACAGGGTCAAAATAGTGATACATACAGTATCAGACGAAGAACTCTGTATCATATTTTGATTAATCCCGGATGAAACCTAGATTTGTATGTTACGTGTCATCGATGAAGGAACAGATTTTTACCCGCCTCGAACCCGAATTCTCCTTCTCATTGTATTTTTTCAATAGCCTCTATGCACACCTTTATTCCCTGTTCAAATAGAAAAACTCCCGATCAATGACGATGATTCGCCATCATCAGCTTATTGATGTTCTGTTAAAAGAACAGATTTCCTGTAGGTCGTTTACCCCTAAAATGCACAGAACACGTGTAGGTTGAATACATAGTGACATTGTGTAGGTGTGTATACTTCATTCGTGTAATTGTTTAATAGAGAGAATGTGGGTTTTGGTGTATCATAGATGTCGCGTGATTCACCGCTAACTTCCAATATACTGTTTTTCCAAATTGCTACGATACGTAGGTAATTTAATCGGGGACATACATAAATCAGAAAAAAAAATCTTCATTTAATTACTTACACAGTAAACTTAAGTCACAGATATGTTATCGTGCGAAATTCACAACTTAGACAATACACGATAGATAAGACAAATAATCAATATAAATCATGAATTTCCTATTTTCAAGCATCAGTTTTTACAGATTCCAACATAAAAGAGCGATAACTCGAAATACCTTCCGATAACAATTAGGTTTGAGATTGTTTAACTCGATAGAAATCAAACAAAATGAATTTACGAACATCACTTTTACATGCGATCACATATATATATATACCGTTCATATTCACAATACAGAGGCGAATCCGGAGTAACGACGTCAAACACAGACTCTTCACCTTCAACAAGAATAATCTTACTTCTGACAAGATTAAGGCTTGGAATGCACTTTTATATGGGTTCGTAAGCAGCATTCTATATAAAAAAAACTGTTCCATGGAATAGACTAGAGTAGCTGTATGGTTTTGCGTAAGTTTAAACACAGGCGTAGTAAGGTTAATATTTTTTTCTTTCAATGCTAACCAGAAGCGGCCACCTGTGGTTTATATAGCATTTACAAAAGTACTTTCATTTAAAGCGTAACAGTAAACATTAGAAAAGGACAGAATAACACAGATATACAAATACACCTTTCCCTCTCGTCCTGTTACAAAACAGACATTATCAGATCAGATCACACGAGTGCATAAACAAATATCACAATGATGACACCACTTAACTGTTAGATAGTGTGGACAGCTGTTATCAAAGGTTAGCTACGTGTACAGTTTTATATTTACATTCCTAATCTGGTTTGCTGATATGAACATACCAAGTGAAAACAACAAACATATGACCATGGATACACTATGAAACCCGTATGAAAACATTGTCTCTACCGCGCACCACGGGATATGTACACGTATATTTCACTGGGAGACACGAATGTCCTAGATTTTTCATTTACTAAACTGATATTTTGACAATTTCTACTATTCTATTAACTATAATTACTACATACCATAACCTAATACTAAGTCCTTTATATGGAATATAAACCATTATAACTTTTAATATATATTATAAAGTAGCCTTTATCACTGATAAATTAAGTAGTCCAATAGTCTTTTACAGATATACCCAGCTATAAGATACACTCCAAATTAATACAGATACTGTAAAGAGAGATGTTTTAGGAACCTGATAGCACCATGTAATCGATGATTATTGATAAAATACTACTTGTATTATAACATAGCTATTTATAATTAATTATATTACTATTTATACTTTGACTTATGATGACAGATGAGCTATTTGCAGACATATATTTTTGCTTATGATGCAATGAAATACAGTGTCACAATGCTAACTTGAAAAGTGTGAAATATCATTGTATTATCCTGTATACGTGTACCACTGTCACTGATTAATTGTCATTATCTGGTAAGCTATTGTGTTATCAAAGATAAAATAAACATAAAATGTTGTGATATATACGTCTATGATTATGTTCAATATAACAGTTTGTTCTCCATTTTTCTGAATAAATCCTTTAATTGATGAAATATTCATCAGCTTTTTGGGTAGTCCTTTTGATATCACTAAACGTATATGTTTTAATTTTCCATAATAAATTATCACAATGATGAAATGTTTCCCTAGTGTATCCTAATTATTTCAAGACCTGATATCCATCAATTAGGTAATTATATAAGACAGCTCCATGGATGAGCGCTCCAGGCCAGGGCTAGCCACTGAGCTTGGTGGTCAGGGATTACTGCTGTCCAGGTAAGGTAGTATACAGCTAGCAGTGCTGGTGTTGCTGCTTGATAAAATAGCCCGAGGCAAATCTGTCAAAATTAGTCCTTGTCCCAAGAAAACTAGTCATTTTCTCCAATTTTAGACACTGTCCAATATTTCTAGCACCGACCAGGAAAAATAGTCATCATTGAAGAATAATAGGACATATCACCCAGTTTTAGACAGTAAAGAGCGAATTAGAGAGTATTCATCTTTTTTTAGACATTGAGGGAAATAATAGACACTGAAAACAATATTTGTGCCTATCACAGAAGTTTTAGGTACATTTCACAAAATTAGGCTTGAAGGCAAAAAGCTAGTGTGTGAATTTCATAATTAGATATGTTTCTGAAAAAATAGACTATGCTGTGCTAAATTAGTGCTTATTTGGTAAAATTGGTGAAAATTTCAAAATTAGGAGAAAATATGAAAAAAAACTAGGACATTCGTGTCTCCCAGTGGTAGCTAGCTACTGGTTTTCATAGCCGAAATGAAAATTAAAAAGATCTACTCAATCCATAAATGTATATTTCTCTCTATATATGTAATACAATTGATGATTTAAATTCCTTTAATTTTTTCCTCCTAACTGATGATAATCTAAATCGACTTAGACAGAATCCAATCAAAAATAGTAATTACCTCTTTATACTGTTAACAGTCCAGTATTTAAAGTTTTTGTTATAAAGATATCGGCAGTATTTTGCTATTTATAGTTGATTATTCACATAAATTGAAATATATCTATTGTGTCCACACTGTTAATGTTGCAGAATCAACACGATAACATATCGGGTTGTCTCTTCCATGTGCTAACACACTACCAGGAAAAACGTATCGAAAGTTTTTATCAGAAATCAATTGATAATATATAATCACGATAAAACATGTAAAATGTTAAGTCCCATCAATATATCCTCGCACATCATAATTTGATAACACTATGAACATGTATCGCCAGAATATATCATGACGTCACAATGGAAAATATTGATGACAAATGATTTTAAAAATCGACTTAAACATTTTCTGTTAATCATGAGCTAAAATTGTTTCATTATGTATATCTTATTGACAGAACTTCTAGTTGATGTTTATTCTATTTGATTTTACGTGTATGGACATTTGTTATACTCATGTCATAAGTCAAATGTAAAATCGCTGGTGGTCCTTAACGTGAAATGATAACCAGTTTTTACCTGTGCGGGAAATATTTATAGCACACTCGTTCGACTACAAGTCAAAGACTCAGCATGGGCAATTGGTAAGTGATAACCATTTATATACTTTATACACAATATATGGTTGGTTTTGTAATTCACTATTTGCTAGCATTGACGCGTTTTAAATGTGAAGTAGACACCTAATAAGCCAATCTCCTGATCACATATCAAACTTTCATTAAATCCATGTCATCTTTTTTTTCTTTCATGTGTACATCCTCTTGTATCAGGAAAATGAGCTCACCTACATCATCATCTGCTGAATTTGTAATCATTATTATCACAATAAATGCAATAGTTCATTTAAATCTACACCGTCTCTCGGATGCAACCCATCTAGTTACAGATACGGGTACTTATTTACCCACATCCAAGTTTGGTTAAGGGCACATTGGCAGCCTCACTATTTGTCGGTATTCTAACTTCATTTTATAAAAAAGGACGCATCATTACCTCGGTAAATTTTGACGTGTATCTTTCATTATCCTGGATAAGAAGTCCAGTATAAATCTGCCAATGACTACCAACTCATCCCAATTACATACAGTATGAGGCAACGTTTGCTTAATGTTTTGTTTTTCTGTTTTCGTCTTTTTGTTTCAATTTTGTATAGATAAACAGCGCCCAATTTTCCAATTTGACGGGATTGATTCAATAAATACTATCAATCTAAAATAATGTGCTTATCATTTGGTTGGCCAATTCGACATACTTTGGCGAAATAACTACTGAAAACAATAATCTATACACTAATGTAAATTTGCTTCCTAATATGCAAAGTTATTTATACGTTTTTTTACAGTAATTCTAAATTTTATTATGGACCTGACCACTCCTCTCTTGATGAATGCCATACACAGTAAGTACATTTTGATAACCGGTATAGCCCCGTTGTTTCGCCGTAAGCTACTGATTTCAAAACAACAAAAAATTACTGCCCGAACCAAAACAATTTAAACTGTATTAATTTCGCTGTTTAACCCACATTTCTACATCAATTGGGTATAGTTATTCAACCGTCGTATCATTTTCATATTTATAGTCGAATGAGTGATTACTATTACACAGCATGGTATAATCATACAGAAAAAATATTTTGTAAAATTTTGTCAAGTTGTTTTCTATAATAACTTTTGTAATAAGCTGAAACTGATTTAACCTCAAAAGATATATAAAACAAAAATACAACATGGTTCCACACCCTAAATTAGTTACTTAACTTAATGCAATAAAACAATCGACATAATTTTAGTAAAACTTTGTCAGAACAAGTTTCCCGCACAATGTTTTCTTTCGCACATGTTGACAAAAGGTTGAAATATGTTGATATGGTATTTATAATAACACAACTTATAGATATCTGAAAGTTTACTAATTTATGAAATGTAAACATAGACTATTTTGTTAAACTGTGATAGCTTAAACTTGGAAGCTCTTTGATTTTGTCAAATAATTTTCCATCTTGTACCAGATACCTAAATTATATAGGTCTCTGCTTATACCTATTGTATTATCATAAGTCGAAATTAATTTAATTTCAACAGATGAAGAAAAAATATGGCATCTTTCTACACCCAATAACTGAATTTTACTTAATGCGACATATTAATTGACAGTATTTTAGCTTAAAATTGTCAGAACAGCTTTCTTGCATACTAGTTTCTGCAGTGTATAAAAATGAAAGGTTTAAATATGTTGTATAGTATTTGAGGCAAATATATTTGAAAATTGACTTCATTTATCTATCAATGCAAAAGATGATATACTTTGACCCTGTCCTAAGAACCATCTCAATAAAGGGCAGGCCAGAGGCTTTTTTTTCAAAATTTAAAGCATTTGAATATAAATATTTCATTCAAAATTTGAGAAAAAAATCCCTCTATTATAGAAAACAAATTGTTCAATGTACTGCTAGTGTGTACTGAAGTTCGTGTACAGTCAGTAGTTCCTTGAAAGTTCGTGTCATCATAAGCTAATATGTATGTGATACGATTCTCGAAACGTTGTTCCTCGACATAAACAAAATATCAGCTGGTCAATATTTCAAAACATAAACATGCATCAACTAAAGGTAACGATAAAGTAGGCCTGATTTCATCAAACAAACAAACAATTAAAAAAATAAATATGAATGTAACATATCTAAACGTCGCCTGTCTCTCAAACGTTAATGGACACGTATGACATTGACTGTAGATCAACTGGAAGCTTACTAGATAACAGATTAGTTTTCGAAAACAATAGAACGCTGGTCTGGGTTGACGATGAATACTGATCCTGTCAAGCAACAAATTTGGTCTTAGTAGAACAGCTATAACTCAAATGTCATTTTTAATATGATACAATATTAAAAAAGCCTAGTCCTGACGGGAAAATGTAATACAGCTTACTTAGACTATAGTTAAACGCCTTTGATTCGAACGAGTAAGCGGCGTGAAGTCCACGGTGTTATTCCATCCGGAACTCCTCGGGGAATCATTTCAGCCACAATACCCGATGAGTTCAGGATGGCATTATTCTATAGTTGTCCTTTATATATGCAGACAAG